>NW_024044865.1:77445-160875 GCF_015852505.1 Tachyglossus aculeatus | reverse complement strand
ACCCTCCATTCATGAAAGAGCTCTGACTTCACTCCTGAAATTGTTGGTAGGTGGAGGGAAGACTACTCTACCCATTGGACCACCCCCTACAGACGCCACAGCCCTCATTCTTATGGGAACTCCAGACACGAGGAAGACCAACAAGACTGGGAACGAGGAGTGGGCTGAGTCTAGCAAAAACAAGTGTGATGGGCTTAAAAAGAAAGCAAAAATAAACTTACAAGAAGGAATAAGGAAGGAGTTAGGGGGCATTTGCTAAGGGTACAGTGCAGAACAGCTGCCAGCACCATAAAGTCCATCAACAGGACCCAGAATTATTGTTTTAGCACCAAAATGAGCAAGGCACAATTTTTCTCCTTAGTAATGAATAGGCTTGGCCCGAGAATTGGGATGAGATTCCATGGAGAAGGCTCGGGGAGAGTAGTGATGATGGAGAAATGTCTGGGAATGGAATGTCTGAAGAAACTGGAATTGTTCAATCCAGTGAGGAGAAGCCTGAAGGGCCACTGATGATGGGCTCCGAGTCTCTGATGGGGTGTGTTCCATGGAGAATGAGGAGTAGCCGGACTGGGAGAGCCCAATGCTGTGCCTGGGGGCGGGGGGGGGGGGGGCGGTAGAGTGGGAGGGGGGGCCGGCAGAAAAAGAACATGCTGCACCTTGTGCTGACACACACCCGAGCCCGGGAAGGGTGGACCCAGGAACCCAGGAAGGCTGGAGAGTGTGAGCAGGAGAATCTCAGATAAACAAATACTCCAGCCAGAACCCAGCACTCCCAACCAAATTTACATTAAAGCTGGGGAGATGTCTGAAATCGAGCAGCAGGGGTCTCTCCACTGTTTACCCTGCCTTGCCCCAACACACACACATTGATTGCATAAAGCCTAGACTGAGTCTGAACCAGGATGTGATTGCTCCACCATCCCATTCTCCTGCCTCATCTCCCCCAGCAGATCCTCCAGCCCCATGGAGAGGGGAAACCAAACTGGCGTCTCCGAATTCCTCCGCCTGGGACTGCCCAACTTGGCAGGGCAGCGGCAGCTCCTCTTCATGCTGTTCCTCTGGTTGTACCTGTTTAGGGTTCTGGGGAGCCTGCTCATCGTCCTGGCCATCAGCTCTGACCCACACCTGCACACCCCCATGTACTTCTTCCTCACCAACCTCTCCCTGGCTGACATCTGCTTCCTGTCCACCACGGTCCCCAAGATGCTGGTCAACATTCAGACCCAAGACAAATCCATATATTACTCTGGTTGCCTGGCAAAAATGTACTTCTTCGTTCTGTTCGCAGGTCTGGAACATTTTCTCCCCACTGGAATGGCATATGACCGCTACGAGCCCATATGTCACCCCCTCCACTACACCACCATCATGAGCCCACGGCTCTGTACCCTGGTGGTTGCTGGTTCCTGGATCTTCAGTTCCCTCCACGTCCTAACACACACCCTATTGGTGGTTCGCTTATCCTTCTGTACCAATCGGGAAATTTTTCACTTCTTCTGTGAGCTTTACCAGATCCTAAAGCTTTCCTGTTCTAACATTTTCATTAATGAAGTAATCGTGTTTGTCTTTGCAGTAGTGATTGGGGTAGGTCCAATCACCGGCCTCCTGTTCTCTTACCTTTGCATCATCTCCACCATATTGAGAATCCCATCTACAGGGGGTAGGTGGAAAGCTTTCAGCACTTGTGCTTCTCACCTGTCTGTGGTCTCTTTATTCTATAGCACCACCCTTGGGACCTACCTTTGTCCAACATCTACCCAAACATTCAGTAAGGGCTAGATAGCATCTGTTCTGTACACAGTGGTCATCCCCACAATGAATCCCTTCATCTACAGCCTGAGGAACAAGAACATGAAAATGTCCCTGAGAAACACATTCAACAGGAAAAGTGTCTTCTCTTGAGGACTCTGATACGCTGATTCACCTGAAGCTTATTCTTCTGAGAAAGTTTAGCCAGCTCTCGAAGGTCACATACTTTTTGTCATGTAAAATTTGGTTTTGTTTGTTTTTTGTAGGAGAGGGCCAAACTCTCACGTTCCGAGTGAGAGTTTACCATCCTCCTTTATGGTCACCAATATTCTGTTGACCAGAGAAGCAGTGTGGCCTAGTGGAAAGATCAGGGACATGGGAGTCTGAGAAACTGGGCTCTTATCCCAGCTCACCACTTGTGTGCTGTGTGACTTTGGACAAGTCACTTAACTTTTCTGTGCTTCAGGTCCTAAACTGTAAAATGGGGATTGAGTACCTATTCCCCCTCCTACTGAGACTGTGAGCCCACTGTTGGGTAGGGACTGTCTCTATATGTTGCCAATTTGTACTTCCCAAGCGCTTAGTACAGTGCTCTGCACATAGTAAGCGCTCAATACATACGATTGATGATGATGATGATGTACAATTTCGTTTTGTCTGTTTGGGGGCTTTTAGACTCCTGCGGAACCCCTGGGGAAGGGGGCTGGGATGTACTTGTACCCCCAATATTGGATCAGAGTGAAGGCTAAAGTTCTCCCATCGTGACTGGGAAGAGGCATCGGTGCTCCTGTGTGCTGGGACCAGGGTTCGTTACCTACCTGTGCAGGTCGTCTTGGGGTCAGTCAGGCAATGAAGGACCTTGTGCTTGAGAGAAGCAGAGTAGTACATTCCCAGTAAGAGTTTACCATCCTCCTTTATGGTCACCAATATTCTGTTGACCAGAGAAGCAGTGTGGCCTAGTGGAAAGATCAGGGACATGGGAGTCAGAGAAACTGGGCTCTTATCCTAGCTCACCACTTGTCTGCTGTGTGAATTTGGACAAGTCACTTAACTTTTCTATGCTTCAGGTCCCTTATCTGTAAAACGGGGATTCAGTACCCATTAGTACATTCAGTACGCTGAGAAGCAGCGTGGCTCAGTGGAAAGAGCCCGGGCTTTGGAGTCAGAGGTCATAGGTTCAAATCCCAGCTCCACCAACTGTCATTTGTGTGACTTTGGACAAGTCACTTCATTTCTCTGTGCCTCAGTTCCCTCATCTGGAAAATGGGGATTAAAACTGTGAGCCCCATGGGGGACAACCTGATCACCTTGTAACCTCCTGAGCGCTTAGAACAGTGCTTTGCACATAGTAAGCGCTTAACAAATACCGTCATTATTATTATTATTATTATTATTATTATTATTATTACCTGTTCCCCCTCCTACTGAGACTGTGAGTCCTACTTGAGACTTAATCATCTTATAACTGCCCCAACCTTTAGTACAATGCTTGGCACATAACCTATGCCATTATTATTAGGGAAGCAGCATGGCCTGGTAGACCTAGTATGGGCCTGGGAGTTGGAAGACCAGGGTTCTAATTCTGCTTCTGCAACTTCTCTGCTGTGTGACCATGGGCAAGTCACTTCATTTTCTGGGCCTCATTTACCTAATCTATGAAATGGAGATTAGGATTGTGAGTCCCTTGTGAGACAGGGATTGTGTCCATCCTGATTATCTTATATCTATCCCACACTTAGTACAGTACCTGGTGCATGGTAAGCACTTAAATACCACTTAAAACAGAAAATCTCCTGGGACATCTCCCTAAGCAAAGCCCAGCAGGGAGACCAGGCACTGAGAGTTTGTGTCTCTCTCACACGGAGCTGGGGGATCCATAATCTGTGGGGCCTGAGGGACCAGAGACTCCTGCAAATAGTCCTGCCATAAGCCCCACTCACACCACCACTGCACCTGTGGTTGGGGACGCAGCGCTTCTGCTTGGAGCTCCACTTCTCCTCATCCCTCTTTCCCCTCAGCTACACTGATTGTTCCAGGACGAGTTCCCCACCACAAGGCCCAGCAACCGAAGGGACAAAGGAGTCGGACAGTGCAGACAGCCTTCCTTGCCCGACTGAACCCAAGACAACCTGCACAGGTAGGGAACGACCCCTCCGTCCCAGCACACAGGAGCACCCATGCCTCTTCCCAGTCACGATGGGAGAACTTTAGCCTTCACTCTGATCCAATATTGGGGCTACAAGTACAGCCCAGCCCCGATCCCCAGGGGGTCCACAGGAGTCTAAAAGCCACAGTATTGGGGCATTCTGAAAGTGAGATATGACCTCCCTACTCACATCAAACTTACAACAGCACTGAGAACAGTGCTCAGCGCTTAGAACAGTGCTTCACACATAGTCAGAGCTTAACAAATGCCATTATTAAGTATTAATTCACCAAACCAGCACTCTTCCCCTCTTCAAGGCCCTGCTGTGAGCTCACCTCCTCCAGGATGCCTTCTCAGACTGAGCCCCCCTTTTTCTCTGCTCCTCCTCCCCTCCCCACCACCCTTACTCCATCCCTCTACTCTACCCCCTTCCCCTCCCCATGGCACTTGTTCATATTTGTACAAAATTATTACTTTATTTTATTAATAATAATAATACTAAATATTATATATAGCTCTATTCATCTATATTGATGGTATCGATAGCTGTCTACTTATTTTGTTTTGTTGTCTGTCTCCTGCTTTCAGTCTGTGAGCTTGTTGTTGGGCAGGGATTCTCTATATCTATTGCCGAATTTGCTTTCCAAATGCTTAGTACAGTGCTCTGCATAACAGTAAGCGCTCAATAAATCTGATTGAATGAATGAACCATTACTATTTTCACTGAGCCTTTCAGGGAACAGGAGAATGTCTGTCTCATTCCATAGCCATTACTGAAGACACTATACCCCAAGATCTCAGTGCATAACAGGTCCTCTTTATTAAAAAATCCCACTGAATCCCACATAACGAGGTGCACCATCCCGGTACAAACAGATAGATACACACTTTTGTGGCAACTAGTTGTGCCTTTTATATTCTAAAGCACCCCCACTAAAAGTCTTCCCAGTTGCTGCTCTGCACACAGAGGAAGTCCCTCCCTCCTTTTAATGAATCCTGGAGAGGAAATTTCTACTTTCTGGTGTTGCCTACAGTCTTAGTTCCTCCTTCTTTTGATGATCACAGGTTTGAAGCATTTTTGAGAGAGCCTTAGTTAGCCTTGCAGATAGTCTGCGGGAACCCTCAGAGGGAAGTTCCTCCTTTGGGTGATGCAAAGAGTGGGTCTCTGGAGGACTCTTCCAAGAATGAAAAATTAGTTCCCAAGATGACCAAGCAGTCTGTCCAAGGCCATCCAATGCAGGCTGTATACACTATCTTTCTGGTATCACTTATCCTGCAGCTTATGGGCCCTATACCCAATGGACCACTGGCCAACTGGTAACAGTCACTCCCCTTAATATCATGTAAATGGTTAGGGATAACTCATCTAATATCCCTAATTTACCCTCTAAGTCATCCAATAAGACAAGAATCTAAGACCGACAATTCCTGGGCGAGATCTTGAGAAGCAGTGTGGCCTAGTGGATAGAGCATGGACCTGGGAGTCATAAAGGACTAGGTTCTATTCCCAGCTCCTGCCACTTGTCTGCTGTGTGACATTGGCCAAGTCACTTCACTTCCCTGTGCCTTCCCTGTAAAATGGAGATTGACTGAGAGTGCCCTGTGGGACATGGCCTGCATCCAACCTGATTAACTTGGATCTATTGCAGGGAGGATGATGATGATGGTATTTGTTAAGCACTTACTATGTGCTAAGCACTGTTCTAAGCGCTGGGGGGATACGAGGTAATGAGGTTCTACCACGTGGAACTCGCAGTCTTAGTCTCCATTTTACAGATGAGGGAACTGAGGCATGGAGAAGTTAAGGGACTTGCCCAAAGTCACACAGCTGGCAAGTGGCAGGGCCATGATCTGAATCCATGACTTAACAGTCAAGCCCGTGCTCTTTCCATTGAGCCACGCTGCTCAGTACACTGCATCTGGCACATATTAAGTGCTTAACGAAAACCATAAAAATGGTCCATCCACCTGGGTTGAGTGAAGTAGATGGCTGGTGTCCCAGATGAGATCATGGATGACAAATTTTTATCTTGAGAGGCAGGTTGGCCCAGTGGCGAGAACTCGGGCCTGGGAATGAATAGGATCTGGGTTCTAGTCCCAGCTGTGTCACTCGTCTGCCCTGTGACCTTGGGCAAGTGATTGAACTTCTCCGTGCTACACTTACCTCATCTGTAAAATGTGAACTATGACTGTGAGCCCCACGGGGGACATGGAAAGTGTCAACCTGATTGCCATGCATCTACCCCACGGCTCAGTACAGTGTCTGGAAAATAGTAAGAACTTAATACCATTTAAAAAAAGGACAAAGCAAGGTGAGGATTTGCAGGGGAAGTGGGGTGGGACATGTTTGAAGTCTCCTCAAACATGGACATGTCTCCTCAAAAATCTCCAGTGGCTACCAATCAATCTGTGCATCAGGCAGAAACTCCTCACCCTGGGCTTCAAGGCTGTCCATCACCTCGCCCCCTCCTACCTCACCCCCCTTCTCTCCTTCTACAGCCCAGCCTGCACCCTCCGCTCTTCCACCACTAATCTCCTCACCGTACCTCGTTTGCACCTGTCCCACCATCGACCCCCGGCCCACGTCATCCCCCGGGCCTGGAATGCCCTCCCTCTGCCCATCCGATGTTAGCTCTCTTCCTCCCTTCAAGGCCCTGCTGAGAGCTCACCTCCTCCAGGAGGCCTTCCCAGACTGAGCCCCTTCCTTCCTCTCCCCCTCGTCCCCCTCTCCATCCCCCCATCTTACCTTCTTCCCTTCCCCACAGCACCTGTATATATGTATATATGCTTGTACATATTTATTACTCTATTTATTTATTTATTTTACTTGTGCATATCTATTCTATTTATTTTATTTCGTTAGTATGTTTGGTTTTGTTCTCTGTCTCCCCCTTTTAGACTGTGAGGCCAATGTTGGGTAGGGACTGTCTCTATATGTTGCCAATTAGTACTTCCCAAGCGCTTAGTACAGTGCTCTGCACATAGTAAGTGCTCAATAAATATGATTGATTGATTGATTGATTGAAGTGGCAGGAAGGCTTTGAAGACCTAACTGGTCAAGGGCCATCACAGGTGAAGACTGCTGGTTACTAGGATTGCTCCAGAAGGAGGGCTGGCCCTCAGGACTGAGGGGCTGGAGAAAGTTGGGCTGGGGGTATGATCAGCATGGATCAGCCAAGCTGGACCAGAACCTCCAAAAGGAGTTTCATGGCTCCAATCACCTAGAATCCCTCCAAGCCAACTAGAATTCCTTCATACTCCCTGACACAGATTTCATCCTGCAGTATTTAAACCCGGGAAATGTCTAGGCTTAACAATGGATTCAGGGATGGGGGAGAGTATACTGCCTGGAACTTGGAGGGGTTAGTTAGGTGGGTTTTCCTCCTAGAGCAGGGAGAAGAGGGGGATATGTTTACCTTTCATCAAGGGTTTCTAGAGCATTTAAAATCAGCCATCTCATCATAACAGCCATTTTCAGGATTATATTAGTATTATTGTTGAGCACTTACCTCATACTAAGCCCTGGTATTTAATCACTGGTATTTATTGAACACCTGTGTGCATAGTACTGTACTAACCTCCTGGGAAACCACGGCAGAAGAGGGTAGGCATGCATAATCTCTGCCCTCAAGAAAAATACAAGACACGGTCTCAGTTCTCTGGACCCTGACCCCACTAGGTAAGGGAAGAGAGACCCACAGAAGAAAAAGAACAACAGTAAATTACAATCCAAAATAAGAGCAATTTGATGCTAAAGTCCCAAATTATCAAAATTTAACAAATGGCTACAACAGCACATAGGGGCGGGGGGAATTATCAAGATTCTCTCCAATCAAGAGTACTAGAGTACAAATACCTGCAGTCTTTCCCAGTGTTTCCTAGGTAGTATTGGCTTTATTTTCATCCTGGAGGGGAGAGGAAGAAGACTCACCTGGCCAACCAGCGGTTCATAACAGACCGGAGCTTCCCTCTACTGGGGACCCTGGCCTCAAGGATGGCCCACCCACCACTCCTGATAGAGATCTGGCTTCACTCCTCAAATTCTTGCGTGGGTTTTGAGGAGACTACACTAGCCATTGGACCACCCCCTGCAGATGCCAGAAGTCTAATTCTTATGGGAAGTCCATAAATGTGGAAGACAAACAAGACTGGGAGCAAGGGCTGGTACTGAGTGTTGCAGAAATTAGTATGTTGGGCTTAAAAAGAAAGCAAAAATAAACTTATTAAGAAGGCGTAACGAAGGAGTTGGGGGGCATTTGCTAAGGGTTGGGTGTGGGGCAGCTGCGAGCACTGTAAAGTCCATCAACAGGACCCAGCAATATTCTTTTGGCACCAAAATGAGCAAGGCACAATTTTTCTCCTTAGTACTGAGTAGACGTATCCTGAGAAGCTGGATGAGATTCCATGGAGAAGGCACCAGAGGGAGCAGTGATGATGGAGAAATGTCTGGGAATGGGGTGTCTGAAGAAACTGGGATTGTTCATTCAGGTGAGGAGAAGCCTGAGGGGCCACTGATGATGGGCTCCGAGCCTCTGACAGGGTGTTCCACGGAGAATGGAACGGAATTGGGACAGAGAGCCCAATTCTGTGCTTGGGGATGGGGCAGAAATAGAACCCGCTTCACCTAGTGTTGACACACACCCAGGCCTGGAAATGGTTGACCCAGGACTCCAGGAAGGCTGTAGAATGTGAGCAGGAGAATCTCAGATGAACAAATGCTCCAGAACCCAGCCCTCCAAACCATAGTTCCAATAAAGCGGGGAAATGTATGAAATCGAGTGGCAGGGGTATCTGCACTGTTTACGCTGCCCCAGCAATTATACATTGAACTACATAAAGTCTAGACTGAGTCTGAACCAGGATGTGATTACTCCTCCATCCATTCTCCTGCCACATCTCCCCCAGCAGATCCTCCGGCCGCATGGACAGGGGAAACCAAACCAGCATCTCAGAATTCCTCCTCCTGGGACTGTCCGACTGGGGGGAGCAGCGGCAGATCCTCTTCATGCTGTTCCTCTGGATGTACCTGCCTGGGGTCTTGGGGAGCCTGCTCATCATCCTGGCCATCAGATCTGACCGGCACCTGCACACCCCCATGTACTTCTTCTTCACCAACCTATCCCTGGCCGATGTCTGTTTCCTGTCCACCACAGTCCCCAAGATGCTGGTCAACATTCAGATCCACAATTAATCCATATCCTATGCTGGGTACCTAGCGCAAATGTATTTCTTCATTCTGTTCACAGCTCTGGACCACTTTCTCCTAACTGGAATGGCTTATGACCGCTATGTGGCTATATGCCACCCACTCCACTACACCACCATCATGGGCCCACGGCTCTGTGCCCTGATGGTAGCTGGGTCCTGGATTACCAGCAGTCTCCATGCTCTGACACATACTTTAATGGTGCTTCGAATATCCTTCTGTGCAGACAACAAAATCCATCACTTCTTCTGTGAACCTATCCAGATCTAAAAACTTTCCTGCACCGATCCACTCATCAATGAAATATTGCTCTTTGTTCTTTCAGCTCTGTTAGGTCTAGGTCCCCTCACGGGACTTCTGTTCTCTTACTATCAGATTTTCTCCACTGTTTTAAGAATCCCATCTGCCGGGGGAAGGTTTAAAGCCTTCTCCACCTGTGGCTCTCATCTGTCTGTGGTCTCCTTGTTCTATGGCACTTCCCTTTGGGTCTACTTCAGCCCACGGTCCACCCACAAGGCCAAGAAAGACTCTATCGCATCTGTGATGTACTCAGTGGTGACCCCCATGCTGAACCCTTTCATCTACAGCCTGAGGAACAAGGATATGAAAGGGGCCCTGAGAAAATTCATCAGTAGGAAATATGACTTCTTCCAGAGACTGTAATCCCTTTGTTTTGTTTGTTGGCAACTCTTTACCCTCTCATCTACTGGTTGTCAGTGCCCCACAGGTTCTGTTCTGGGTGCCTACTTAGTACATTCTGCACTTACTCGTTAGAGGCATCTATGTATTCATGAGGCTTTATTTACCACCTCGATCAATGAATAAATTCATCCTTGGTATTTATTGAGCACATACTGTGTGCAGGGACATGTACGCTGGGTAGAGTACAATACAACAGAGTTCGTGAACATATTCGCTGCCCACAACAAGTTTGCTGTCGAGAGGGGAAGATAGATCTTTGTATACATAAAATGATTATGGATATATATGCATGTGCTGCAGGGTTGAGGGTGAGGTGTATATCATACTCCCAAAAGTACCAAACCCAAGTGCACAGATGATGCAGAAGAGAGAGGGAGTCAGGGAAAAGAAGGCTTAATCAAGGAAGGCTACTATGAGGATGACTCCCATTTCTATCTCTCTCACCCTGACCTCCCACCTCTGACTTACAGGCCCATGGTTTTTCTCTGAAGCCATGCTGTATCCCCCAAGCAGCATTCTAATCTTGGTTCTATTCTTGGGTTCTAATCCCACATTTCCTCTTGGCCCTAAGACAGCTCCACTTGAATGTCCTACCTGCACCTCAAGTTCAACATGTTCAAAACTGAGAGCCTCACCTTCATTTGAAAAACCCCTCTTTCTCCATCTCCTCCTAATTGTTCTCCTCCAAACGTTCCTCTCTCTGCCACCAACTCCACGCCCCCTCCCTGTTCTCAGAAGCTGGCTTCTTTGGCATGATCCTTGAATTCCTCATTCTCTTTAAATTCTCACATCCTTCTCTTTCTAAATTCTGCCAGGTTTTCTTCCACATTTCCAGAATCCACCCTTTGCTCTCCATCCACGCTGGTCCAAGCCTGCAATCGTAGCCCAGCAAGACTACATCAGGTATCAGCCTCATCACTGCTGTCCCTGCCTCTAGCTCTCCACCTCTCCATCCCATTCTCTACACTGCTACATGAATCATCCTTTTTCAGCACCACTCAACACACATCTCCTCACACCTCAAAAATCTCCAGTGGTTATCTTTCTCCTTCTGCAATAAATGGAAGCTCCTTGCCATTATCTTCAAAGCTCTGTACCATCTCCCTCCATCTTGCATGTCATCTCTCTTAATCGGCTATTCCTCAGCACACCCAAGACTTCTCAGGAACCCCTCCACCAGACAATGTCCTAAAAAAAAAGAATTCTCTATCCAGGGTGCAAGGATCTAGTCAAACACAATGGCTAAAAAAGAGCTATCTCATGAAGGATTTCTCTGCTCTTTCCCAGTAGCAAGGCTGCAGGTGCAGTGGCATCTGGCATGGTCAGAATCCCCAGTCCAGCACTGGAATCAGTTGGGGTTCAATTGTCTAGTGAAAAAACCTGAATTAGGAATGGATAATTGAAGGTGTGTGGGTAACCTTGTAGCTATCCCAGAGTTTAGAACATAATAAGCATTTAATAAACACCACAATTAGTGTTGATTGGTTTTCTTAAAAGGTGGAATTTTCACTTTTATTGGAACAAAGGAACTCAGCTCCCTTTCTGCAAATGTTTTTGGACAAATAAAAAATGGGATATTTCTAAAATAAATCCCTACCATTGATTTAAACTGTGAAAGAAATGGAAAAGGATAGAATTGTTTTGTAAAAATGATGCCATGGTGTATTTTTATCCATAACAACTAAACATTAGAGTCATGATCTGAAAATATTTGCTGCAGTAAGTTATAAGAAATAACCGTCATAGGAATTGGGAAGGTGCAGCCTACAGAAGCAGCATGGTTCAGTGGAAAGAGGATGGGCTTGGGAGCCAGAGATCATAGTTCCTAATCCCAGATCCACCACTTGTCAGCTGTGTGACTTTGGGCAAGTCACTTCCCTTCTCTGTGCCTCAGTTACCTCATCTGTAAAATGGGGATTAAGACTGTGAGTCCTATGTGGGACAACCTGATTACCTTGTTTCACCCCAGTGCTTAGAACAGTGCTTGGCACATAGTAAATGCTTAATAATGCCATCATCATTATTATTATTACACGTGCGATTACAAATTGCAGAATTTGTAGAAAGTGAAAATCTGAAAAATCCATCACTTAGCATTTGTCAAATGGGGAAACAGTGAAAAAGGCTGGAAATTGACAAAAATGATGAATACTTAGTTTATGGTTGAAGTGTCATTGTTCATGAAGGGCGGAGATAGCAGCAATAAAGACTCATTGCTGACCAAATCCCACACTACTGGGAGGTGGGGACACCTAATGACACTCGCTGGTGGAAGAGTAAAACCAAACAAAAGGAAACGTAAGAAATTCAGGCAGAAATTAAACATGTTCAAATGGGATTTTACTACATTTATGGATGTTATGGATTTATGGAAAGGTGAGGGATAGTGGCCCCCGTCAGTGTCACATCTGGAGAGTTTCCAGTAATCTATCAGTCTCAACTATGGGAGGGGGTGTCAAGTACAGGTCTATCCATTCCATTCCTACTTTGGGCAGTGGCTGGTGAGTGGAAGGCAATCTCCTACAAGTCAAAACTCACCCATGCTGGGCAGCAGCGGCGTAGGAGAGAGTTGAGGGTAGAAGGCGGCAACCATAAACAACTTACAGAATTTGACAAAGAAAACTCTGGAAGCACTACGAGAATGATTGCAGATGGAGAGCGGGGCCTTCTGGAGAGATGTACCCGTGGTGTCGCTATAGGATAGAAATGAATCAAAGGCATAAGACAAGACAAGAGGGATAGTGGAAGGTTCAGGAAAGGATTAGGAAGGCATCCATTCATGGCAGGTCATTGGAGGGAGCACTAGTGATGATAAAAGGTATATCCCAGGAAAGCCAACAGTGTGCTTCTGAGATACGGGGAGAGAGACACTGGCAGAGAAAGAATTCTGGGACCTGGGCACCATTGTGCTGAGGCAGCAATGGCATTTCGCTGGTTGTTAAATAAGAATGCCGCCCAAGGCTCACTCTCTCCTGGGCAGAGGTTACAGTGGCAGTGCAGTAGAGGATTCTGAGTAGATTCCTGCCTTAGAGGGGTGAGGAGACTGGTTATGGTTGTCCCTTGGTATGTGATGAGAGATTCTCAGGAGTCGGCTTAGGGGATATAATGACTGAGCTTCAGGGACGGCTGTCCAGGGGAGCCCAGAAGGTTCATTCATTCATTCATTCATTCATTCATTCATTCAATCTTATTTATTGAGCACTTACTGTATGCAAAGCACTGAACTAAACGCTTGGAGAGTACAATTCCGCAATAAATCTGGGTTCCACCACTTAGCTGTGTGACCCTGGGCAAGCCACTTAACTTCTCTATGCCTCAGTTACCTCATCTGTAAAATGAGGATTAAGACTGTGAGCCCCACGTGGGACAACCTCATCACCTTGTAGCCCCCAGCGCTTAAAAACAGTGCTTCACACATAGTAAGTGTTTGACAAATACCATAAAAGAAAAATCCCCACCCACAGCAGATTTACAGTCAAGAAAGGAATAATGATATTTGTTAAGCGCTTACTATGTGCCAAGCACTGTTCTAAACACTAGGGGAGATACAAGATAATCAGCAAGTCCCACTTGGGTCTCACAGTCTTAATCTCCATTTTACAGATGAGGCAACTGAGGCACAACGGATGTTACAGTTAAGTAACTTGCCCAAAGTCGCACAGCTGATAAGCGGCAGAGGCAGGAATAGAACCCACGACCTCTTTCCACTAAGTTCGTACTCTTTCCACTAAGCCATGCTAAACTGTTCCCAGTAAGATGACATTATCATCTCCAGTTATCTCCCTCAGCAGAACCAGGAGGGGCCAGGACAGAAACCAGAAGCTGAGTGTTCATTCACATCTAACAAGGAGCTCAGGGAGCCATGGAGTGTGAGTCCCAAGGGTCCAGAGGCTCTTGCAAATAGTCCTGCCATGAGTCCCTTTCCCATCCGCACTGCCACCATGAGTGAATATATAGCGTTCCTGCCTGGGACCCTGAATTTCTTGCATTCCTTTTCCCACAAAGCCACATCAATTGTTCTAGGAGGTATTCCCCACCACAAGGCTCATCCCCCGAGGTACAGAGGAGTTAGACGGTGTATGAAAGGTACATTGCCCGACCGACCTCAAGACAGCCTGCACAGGTAAGGTACATTCCCCCCGAGCCAGCCCATGGGAATACCCGCACCTGTTACCCACCCCGACAGGAGAATTTCAGCCTTCACGCTACTCCGATACTGGGACTAAAGCATGTCTCAACCCACCTCCCTGATGGTAAGCCACATGATTGGGGCATCCTGAGAGTGGGGTCAGTGGCCTCATCATCCCGGTGATGGAAACAGTGGCCAGGTCTGCCAGGTGGGAAGTGGAGCCACGACCCCCATCCCGGACGGCCAGGGGCTGGGGAGGGGGCTGGGAGAAGGGCATGTCTCTGGGGGAGGTGCAGACCCCCATTTACTTTCCACTGGAGTGTGGGTCCTCAGCCCGATCCTCCACAGGCTCTTCCTCTCTGTTATATGTTACTAACCACATTTAGGAGAGAAACCAACAGCCACCTGCATGGGCTGGGTGCTCTAGTCTGGGTGTGAGCAGCTGCTCTTCTTCACTTGAAATGCCTAGCCTTCCATGTTCAGGTTGGACCACCCTCCGAGCAGGCTCAGTTGAAGTCACAGAACACTCGGAGACAGGTAGTCTGGGGTTCTATATGCAGGAAACGTCACGCCTACACCAATCTGTCAACAAATCATATTTATTGACCGCTTACTGTGTGCCAGGCACTGTACTAAGCACTTGGGAAAGTAAAGCCCAGCAATATGACAGAAATACTCCCTGTCCACAGTGACCTTACAATCTAGTTGGGGAGACATATAATAATATAAATAGATAATAATGATGATGATGATGATGGTATTTGTTCAGCGCTTACTACGTGCAAAGCACTGTTCTAAGATACACATTCCGGCCACCCTTGCTTTCAGATCACCAACAGAGAAGGGAAAGGCTTCCAAGTGTGGGATGGTTCCGGTCACAATGACCTTTTTTCTTCAAAAGCTGCCTGGCTCATCTGATCTTGTGTCCACATTATCATTATCATCATCAATGGTATTTATTGAGTGTTTACTATGTGCAAAATACTGTACTGAACCCTTGTGAGAATACAACGGAGTTAGCAAAACAAACCAATAGAGTGTAGTGCTTCTTCTTCTGCAAGGGATGGAGAAAGGACAGGGAGGGCCAGAGGTCTTTAGAGGTCAGCAGCTTGAGCCATGCAGCAGGAATCAGGGACCAGTGTGTCAGAGAATGGGTACCCAGGGGAGCTCTGTTCTAGCTGACTCTGCTGGCCACAGTGTGACAAATAATGCCTCGGCTGGGTTTCCATAGTGTTTTTGTCTATCATCCTGGATGCCATCTGAAGTGGGTAATGCTGGTGGTGACTTCTCTGAGTTTCGGGTATTGCCCTGGGAGTTTCTTGGCTAAAATCCAACAGGTCTCCCCTGGTCCCTACCAGGCCTTATAATAACCTGCCCAAACCAGGATGTTTCACCACCAGAATTGGTGACGGTCACCAAGGCAACCTTGTTCACTTTAAATTTAATGTTTCCTGCTCTAAAACTGCCCTCTCCTCTGGCAGGCAAAACAATTTTTCTTCCCTTATTGACACCAATGCCCATCACCCATGTCAGCTGTTCCGCACATTTACTTCCCTCTTCAGGCCCCCTGTTCCTCCCCGTCCTCCATCCCTCACTCCCAATGATCTGGCCACCTACTTCATTAGGAAAATTAACACCATCAGGTCTGAGCTCCCCAAAGTCACCGCTCCCCCTTCTCCATCCCCCCGCTCTCAACCTTCTCATCATCATCATCAATCGTATTTATTGAGCGCTTACTGTGTGCAGAGCACTGTACTAAGCGCTTGGGAAGTAGAAATTGGCAACATATAGAAACAGTCCCTACCCATACTTTCTGGTAGTATCTTCAGAGGAGATCTTCTTCTTCCTCTCAAGTGCCACCCCTGCCACCTGTGCTTCTGACCCCATTCCCTCTCATCTTATAAAAACTCTCACCCCTTCCTTCCTCCCCTCAACTTCCATCCTCAACCACTCACTCAACAACGGCTTCTTCCCCTCTGCCTTTAAACATGCCCAATTCTCCCCTATCCTAAAAAAAACCCTCTCTTGACCCCAATGCTCCTTCCAGTCATTGCCCTATCTCCCTCCTACCCTTCCTTTCCAAACTCCTAGAGTGAGTCTTCTATACTCGATGCCTCGAATTGCTCAACTCCAATTCTCTCCTGGATCCCCTCCCTTCAGTCCCCTCCGTTCTACCAAACTGCCCTATCAAACGTCCCCAATGACCAATGATGCATACAGTCTTAGTTCCTCCTTGTTTTAATGATCATAGGTGTGAACTGCATTTGAGAGATCCTTAGTGACCCCTGATGATGGTATGTGGGAACCCTCAAGGGGAAGATACTCCTTTGGGTGATGAAAAGAGTAGGTCTCTGGAGGTCTCTTCCAAGAATGAACAATTAGTTCCTGAGATGACCAAGCAGTCTCTCCTAGACCATTGGATGCAAGCTGTATGTACTATCCTCCTGGTATCACCTATCCTGTAGCTCGTGGGCCATGTACACAGTGGACCACTGGCCGACTAGTAAAAGTTACTCTCCTTAATATCATCTTAACGGTTAGGGATGTATCATCTAACATCCCTAATTTTCCCTCTAAGTTATCCAGTAAGACAAGAATCTGAGACCAACCGTTCCTGGGTGAGATCTTGAGAAGCAGTGTGGCCTATTGGCTAGAGCATGGACCTGGGAGTCAGAAGGGCCTGGATTTTAATCCCAGCTCCACTACTTGTCTGCTGTGTGACACTGGACAAGTCACTTCACTTCCCTGTGCCTTCCCTGTAAAATGGGGATTGACTGAGAGTGCCATGTGGGACATGGACTGCGTCCAACAAAATTAACTTGGATCTATTGCAGCAATGATGATGATGGTATTTGTTAATAATAATAATAATAATAATAATAATAATAATAATAATAATAATAATGGTATTTGTTAAGCACTTACTATGTGCCAAGAACTGCTCTAAGCGCTGTGGGGGAGACAAGGACATCAGAGTGTGCCGTGTGGGGCTCACAGTCTTAATCCCCATTTTAAAGATGAGGGAACTGAGGCACTGAGAAGTTAAGTGACTTGCCTAAAGTTACACAGATGACAAGATGTGGAGCCTGGATTAGAACCCATGAACTCTGACTCCCAAGCCTATGCTCTTTCCGTTTAGCCATGCTGCTTAGTACAGTGCCCCTGGCACATATTAAGTGTGTAACAGATACCATTAAAAAAATGGTCCATTCACCTGAGTTGAGTGAAGTAGATGACTGGTGTCCCAGATGAGATCATGGATGAAAGATTTTCATCTTGAGAAGCAGCTTGGCCTAGTGGATAGAGTACGGGCCTGGGAGACAGTAGGACCTGAGTTCTAGTCCCAGCTCTGCCACTCGTCTGCCCTGTGACCTTGGACATGTCATTGAACTTCTCCATGCCTCACTTACCTCATCTGTAAAATACGAATTATGACTCTGAGCCCCACGTGGGAAATGGAAAGTGTCAACCTGATTGCCATGCATCTACCCCAGGGCTCAGTACAGCGCCTGGCAAATAGTAAGAACTTAAAAAATACAATTTAAAAAAAAGATTCAGGGGCAAAGCAAGGTGAGGATTTACAGGGGAAATGTGATAGGACAGGTCTTGGGAGTGATCAGATGTCTTTGAAGTCCTAACTGGTCAAGGGCCATCACAGGTGAAGACTGCTGGATATCAGAGTTGCTCCAGAAGAAGGGATAGCCCTCAGGACTGCGGGGTTGGAGAAAGTTGAGCTCGGTGGATCAGCCAAGGTGGACCAGAACCTCCCAACAGAGTTCCATGGCTCTAATCTCCTAAAATCCCTCCAAACCAACTAGGACTCCTTCATATCACCGGACACAGATTTCAACCTGCAGTGTTTAAACCTGGGAAATGCCTAGGCTTAACAGTGGATTCAGGAATGGGGAAAAGTTTACTGCCTGGACCTTGAAGGGGTTTATTAGGTGTGGTTTCCTCCCAGAGCAGGGAGAATAGGGGGGATGTTTACCTGTCATCAAGGGTTTCTAGAGGATTTAAAAGCAGCAATCACAACAGCCATTTCGTCATTGTATTAGTGCTATTAATAATAATGGCATTTATTAAGCACTTACTATGTGCAAAGCACTGTTCTAAGTGCTGGGGAGTTTACAAAGTGATCAGGTTGTCCCACGGGGGGCTCACAGTCTTAATCCCCATTTTACAGATGGGGGAACTGAGGCCCAGATTAGTGAAGTGGCTTGCCCAAAGTCACACAGCTGACAAGTGGTGGGGTCAGGATTTGAACCGATGACCTCTGACTCCAAAGCCCGGGTTCTTCCCACTGAGCCACGCTGCTTCCCCTGTGCTATTGTTGAGTACCTACCTCATACCAAGCCCTGGTATTTAATCCCTGGTATTTATTGAACACTTGTGTGTAGAACACTGTACTAAGCTCCTATACTAAGCTCCCGTACTGTACTAAGCTCCTGGGAAAGCACAGCAGAAGAGGGTAGGCAGGCATAATCTCTGCCCTCAAGGAAAATACAAGACACGGTCTCAATTCTCTGGAACCTGACCCCACTAAGTAAGGGAAGAGAAACCAATAGAAGAAAAACAACAACAGTAAATTACAATCCAAAATAAGAGCCATTTGAAGATTTAATTGCCCAAATTATTAACATTAAAACGAATAGCTGGAACAACACTTGGAGGAGATAATTATCAAGATTCTCTCCTCTCCAATATGGGCTGTACTTTCAAACTGTGGGGGGAGAGGAAGAAGACTGCCCTGACCAGCCACTGGCACATCACAGACAAGAGCTTCCCTCTTATGGAGACCCCGGCCACATGGATGGCCCACCCTCCACTCATGAAAGAGATCTGACTTCACTCCTGTAATTGTTGGTGGGTGGAGGGAAGACTACTCTACCCAGTGGACGACCCCCTGCAGACACCACAACCCTCATTCTTATGGGAACTACAGACACGAGGAAGACAAACAAGACTGGGAGTGAGGAGTGGGATGAGCCTTGCAAAAACTAGTGTGATGGGCTTAAAAAGCAAGCAAAAATAAACTTAGAAGGCATAAGGAAGGAGTTGGGGGGCATTTGCTAAGGGTAGGGTGTAGAACAGCTGCCAGCACCCTAAAGTCCATCAACAGGACCCAGAAATATTCTTTTAGCACCAAAATAAGCAAGGCACATTTTTTCTCCTTAGTAATGAATAGGCTTGGCCTGGGAATTGGGATGAGATTCCATGGAGAAAGCTCAGGAGAGAGTAGTGATGATGGAGAAATGTCAGGGAATGGGGGTGTCTGAAGAAACTGGGATTATTCAATCCGGTGAGGAGAAGCCTGAAGGGCCACTGATGATTGGCTCCGAGTTTCTGAGAATGAGGAATAGCCGGACCAGGAGAGCCCAATACTGTGCCTGGGGGTGGGGCAGAAATAGAACCCGCTGCACCTTGTGCCAACACGCACGGGCCTGGGAAGGGTGGACCCAAGGCCTCAGGAAGGGTGGAGAGTGTGAGCAGAAGAATCTCAGATGAACAAATACTCCAGGCAGACCCCAGCCCTCCCAACCACATTCCCAATAAAGCTGGGGAGAAGTCTGAAATCGAGCAGCAGGGGTCTCTCCAATTTTTAGCCTGCCCCGCCCCGGACACACACATTAAACTGCATAAAACCTAGACAGAGTCTGAACCAGGATGTGATTGCTCCACCATCCCATTTTCCTGTCGCATCTCCCCCAGCAGATCCTCCAGCCCCATGGAGAGGGGAAACCAAACTGGCGTCTCCGAATTCCTCCTCCCGGGACTGTCCAACCTGGCAGAGCAGCGGCAGCTCCTCTTCGTGCTATTCCTCTGGTTGTACCTGCTTGGGGTTCTGGGGAGCCTGCTCATCGTCCTGGCTGTGAGCTCTGACCCGCACCTGCACACCCCCATGTACTTCTTCCTCACCAACCTCTCCCTGGCTGACATCTGCTTCCTGTCCACCACGGTCCCGAAGATGCTGGTCAACATTCAGACCCACGACAAATCCATATCCTACGCTGGCTGCCTGGCAAAAATGTACTTCTTCGTTCTGTTCGCAAGTCTGGACCATTTTCTCCTCACTGGAATGGCATATGACCGTTACAAGGCCATATGTCACCCCCTCCACTACACCACCATCATGAGCCCACAGCTCTGTACCCTGGTGGTTGCTGGATCCTGGATCTTCAGTTCCCTCCACGCCCTGACACACACCGTATTGGTGGTTCGCTTATCCATCTGTACCAATGGGGAAATTCTTCACTTCTTCTGTGAACTTTACCAGATCCTAAAGCTTTCCTGTTCTGGCATTTGCATCAGTGAAGTAATCGTGTTTGTCTCTGTAGTAGTGATTGGGGTAGGTCCAATCACCGGCCTCCTGTTCTCTTACGTTCGCATCATCTCCACCATATTGAGAATCCCATCTGCAGGGGGTAGGTGGAAAGCCTTCAGCACTTGTAGTTCTCACCTGTCCGTGGTCTCCTTATACTACAGCACCTCTCTTGGGACCTACTTTTGTCCAGCATCTACCCAAACATTCACTAACGGCTCGATAGCATCTGTGCTGTACACAGTGGTCATCCCCACTGTGAATCCCTTCCTCTACAGCCTGAGGAACAAGAACATGAAAATGGCCCTGAGAAACGCATTCAACAGGAAAAGTGTCTTCTCTCGAGGACTCTGACATGCTGATTCACCTGAAGCTTATTTTTCTGAGAAAGTTAAGCCAGCTCTGGAACCTCGCATACTTTTTGTCATGTACAATTTGGTTTTGTTTGTTTTTTGTAGGAGAGGGTCAAACTCTCACATTCCTAGTGAGAGTTTACCATCCTCGTTTATGGTCAACAATATTCTGTTGATCAGAGGAACAGTGTGGCCTAGTGGAAAGATCAGGTACATGGGAGTCAGAGAAACTGGGCTGTTATCCCAGCTCACCACTTGTGTGCTGTGTGACTTTGGACAAGTCACTCAACTTTTCTGTGCTTCAGGTCCTTATCAATAAAATGGGGATTAAGTACCTGTTCCCGCTCCTACTGAGACTGTGAGTCCTACGTGAGACCTAATCATCTTATATCTGCCCCAGCTCTTAGTACAATGCTTGGCACATAAACTATGCCATTATTATTAGGGAAGCAGCATGGCCTGGTGGACCTAATATGGGCCTGGGAGTTGGAAGACCAGGGTTCTATTCCTGCTTCTGCCACTTCTCTACTGTGTAGCCATGGGCAAGTCACTTCACTTTTGTGGGCCTCATTTACCTCATCTATGAAATGGAGATTAGGATTGTGAGTCCCTTGTGAGACGGGGATTGTGTCCATCCCGATTATCTTGTATCTACCCCACACTTAGTACAGTGCCTGGCGCATAGTAAGCACTGAAATACCACTTAAAACAGAAAATCTTCTGGAACATCTCCATAAGCAAAGCCCAGCAGGGAGACCAGGCACTGAGAGTTTGTATCTCTCTCACACGGAGCTGGGGGAGCCATAAACTGTGGGGCCTTAGGGACCAGAGACTCCTGCAAATAGTCCTGCTGTAAGCCCCACTCACACCACCACTGCGCCTGTGGTTGAGGACACAGCGTTTCTGCTTGGAGCTCCACAGCCCACCCTCCCGCTTCCCTCTCTGCTACACTGATTGTTTACGACGAGTTCCCCGTCACAAGGCCCATCATCTGAAGGGATAAAGGAGGCGGACGGTGCAGACAGCCATCATTGCCTGACTGACCCCAAGATGACCTGCACAGGTAGGGAACGACACCCCCGCCCCAGTACACAGGAACACCCATGCCTCTTCCTAGTCACGATGGGAGAACTTTAGCCTTCACTCTGATCCAATATTGGGGCTACAAGTACATCCCAGCCCCCTTGCCCAGGGGGTGCACAGGAGTCTAAAAGCCACAATATTGGGGCATTCTGAAAGTGAGATATGACCTCCCTACTTGCATCAAACATGCAACAGCACTTAGAACAGTGCTCAGCGCTTAGAACGGTGCTTCACACATAGTAAGCGCTTAACAAATGTCATTATTAAATATTAATTAATCAATTAATCAAACTAGCACTCTCCCCTCTTCAAAGCCCTACTGTGAGCTCACCTCCTCCAGGATGCCTTCCCAGACTGAGCCCCCCTTTTCCTCTGCTCCTCCTCCCCTCCCCACCGCCCCTACTCCATCCCTCTGCTCTACTCCCTTCCCCTCCCCACAGCTCTTGTTTATATTTGTACATAATTATTACTTAATTTATTTTATTAGTAATAAAAATACTAAGTATTATCTGTAGTTCTATTTATCTATATTGATGGTATTGATGCCTGTCTACTTTTTTTGTTTTGTTGTCTGTCTCCTGCTTTCAGGCTGTGTGCCCGTTGTTGGGCAGGGATTCTCTCTATCTATTGCCGAATTTACTTTCCAAATGCTTAGTACAGTGCTCTGCATAACAGTAAGCGCTCAATAAATCTGATTGAATGAATGAATCATTTTTATTTTCACTGACCCTTTCGCCGGGAACAGGAGACTTTCTCATTCCATAGCCATTACTGAAGACACTATACCCCAAGATCTCAGTGAATAATAGGTCCTCTTTATTAAAACATCCCACTGGATCACACATAACAAGGTGCACCATCCCAGTACAAATACATACATTTGCAGCAACTAGTTGTGCCTTTTATATTCTAAAGCAATCCCACTAAAAGTCTTCCCAGTTGCTGCCCTGCACACAGAGGAAGTCCCTCCCTCCTTTTAATGAATCCTGGAGAGGAAATTTCTATTTTCTGGTGATGCCTCTAGTCCTAGGTCCTCCTTCCTTTGATGACCATAGATTTGAACCATTTTTGAGAGATCCTTAGTTAGCCTTGCTGATAGTATGCGGGAACCCTCAGAGGGAAGTTCCTCCTTTGGTTGATGCAAAGAGTGGGTCGCCGGAGGACTTTTCCAAGAATGAACAATTAGTTCCCGAGATGAGCAAGCAGTCAGTCCAAGGTCATCGGATGCAGGCTGTATACACTATCTTGCTGGTATCACTTATCCTGCAGTTTGTGGGTCCTATACCCAATGGACCACTGGTCAACTGTTAACAGTTACTCTCCTTAATATCATGTAAATGCTTAGGGATACCTCATCTAATATCCCTAATTTTCCCTCTAGGTCATCCAGTAAGACAAGAATCTAAGATCGACCATTCATGGGTGAGATCTTGAGAAGCAGTGTGGTCTACTGGACAGAGCATGGACCTGGGATTCAGAAGGACTAGGTTCTGTTCCCAGCTCCTGCCATTTGTCTGCTGTGTGACATTGGCCAAGTCACTTCACTTCCCTGTACCTTCCCTGTAAAATGGAGATTGACTGACAGTGCCATGTGGGACATGGACTGCGTCCAACCTGATTAACTTGGACCTATTGCAGGACGATGATGATGATGGTATTTGTTAAGTGCTTACTATGTGCTAAGCACCGCTCTTAGCACTGGGGGATGCAAGGTAATGAGGTTGTACCACGTGGAGCAGTCTTAGTCTCCACTTTACAGATGAGGGAACTGAGGCACGGAAAAGTTATGGAACTTTCCCAAAGTTACACAGCTGGCAAGTGGCAGAGCCGGGATTAGAACCCATGACCTCTCACAGCCAAGCCCGTGCTCTTTCCATTGAGCCACGCTGCTTAGTACAATGCATCTGGCATATATTAAGTACTTAAAGAAAACCATTAAAACGGTCCATCCACCTGGGTTGAGTGAAGTAGATGGCTGGTGTCCCAGATGACATCATGGATGACAAATTTTTATCTTGAGAAGCAGCTTGGCCCAGTGGAGAGAACTCGCGCCTGGGAGTAAACAGGACCTGGGTTCTAATCACAGCTCTGCCACTTGTCTACCCTGTGACCTTGGGCACGTCATTGAATTTCTCCGTGCTACACTTACCTCATCTGTAAAATGTGAACTATGACTATGAGCCCCACGTGGAACATGGAAAGTGTCAACGTAATTGCCATGCATCTACCCCAGGGCTCAGTACAGCGCCTGGAAAATAGTAAGAACTTAATACCCTTTTTTAAAAAGAGTCAGGGGCAAAGCAAGGTGAGGATTTGCAGGGGAAGTGGGGTGGGAAAGGTTTGAAGTGACAGGACGGCTTCGAAGACCTAACTGGTCAACTGGCCATCACAGGTGAAGACTTCTGGATACTAGGGTTGCTCCAGAAGAAGGGCTGGCCCACAGGACTGCGGTGCTGGAGAACACTGGGCTTGGAGTATGATCAGTATGGATCAGCCAAGCTGGACCAGACCCTCCCAAAGGAGTTTCATGGCTGCAATCACCTAGAATCCCTCCGAGCCAACTAGAACTTCTTCATACTCCCTGACACGGATTTCAACCTGCAGTATTTAAACCCGGGAAATGCCTAGGCTTAACAATGGATTCAGGGATGGGGGAGAGTTTACTGCCTGGACCTTGGAGGAGTTAATTAAGTGGGTTTTCCTCCTAGATCAGGGAGAAGAGGGGGATATGTTTACCTATCAACAAGGGTTTCTAGAGGATTTAAAAACAGCAGTCACACCATAATAGCCATTTTCAGGATTATATTAGAGTTACTGTTGAGCACTTACCTCATACTAACCCTTGGTATTTAATCACTGGTATCTATGGAACACTACTGTGTAAAGCACTGTACTAAGCCTCTGGGAAAGCACAACAGAAGAGGGTAGGCAGGCATCATCTCTGCCCTCAAGAAAAATACAAGACACTGTCTCAGTTCTCTGGACCCTTACCCCACTGGGTAAGGGAAGAGAGACCCACAGAACAAAAAGAACAACAATAAATTACAATACAAAATAAGAGCCATTTGACGATTTAAGTCCCCAAATTATCAAAATTTAACAAATAGCTAAAACAGCACTTGGGGGCGGGGGAATTATCAAGATTCTCTCCTCTCCAATCAAGTGTACTAGAGTATAAAAGCCTGCAGTCCTTCCCAGTGCTTCCCAGGTGGTATGGGCTTTATTTTCATCCTGGGGGGGAGAGGAAGAAGACTCATCTGGCCAGCCAGCGACTCATCACAGACCGGAGCTTCCCTCTTATGGGGATCCTGGCCGCATGGATGGCCCACCCTCCCCTCTTCATAGAGATCTGGCTTCACTCCTCAAATTGTTGGGTGGGTTTTGAGGAGACTACTCGAGCCATTGGACCAACCCCTGCAGATGCCAGAACCCCCATTCTTATGGGAAGTCCAGAAATGCTGAAGACAAACAAGACTGAGAGCAAGAGCTGGAACTGAGCGTGACAGAAACAAGTATGTTGGGCTTAAAAAGAAAGCAAAAATAAACTTATTAAGAAGGCATAAGGAAGGAGTTGGGGGCATTTGCTAAGGGTAGGGTGCAGGGCAGCTGCGAGCACTGTAAAGTCCATCAACAGGGCCTAGCAATATTCTTTTGGCACCAAAATGAGCAAGGCACAATTTTTCTCCTTAGTACTGAGTAAGCTTAACCTGAGAAGTGGGATGAGATCCCATGGAGAAGGCTCCAGAGGGAGAGGTGATGATGGAGAAATGTCTGGGAATGGGGTGTCTGAAGAAACTGGGCTTATTCATGCAGGTGAGGAGAAGCCTGAGGGGCCACTGATGATGGGCTCCGAGTCTCTGATGAGGTGTTCCATGGAGAATGAGGTGCAGCCGGACTGAGAGCCCAATTCTATGCCTGGGTAAGGGGGAGAAACAGAACCCGCTTCACCTAGTGTTGACACACACCCAGGCCCGGAAATGGTTGACACAGGACCCCAGAAAGGCTGGAGAGTGTGATCAGGAGAATCTCAGATGAACAAATACTCCAACCAGAACCCAGCCCTCCCAAACACATTTCCAATAAAGCGGGGAAATTTATGAAATCGAGTAGCAGGGGTTTCTCCACTGTTTACTGTGCCCTGCCGCGGCAATAACACATTGAACTACATCATCATCATCATCAATCGTATTTATTGAGCGCTTACTATGTGCAGAGCACTGTACTAAGCGCTTGGGAAGTACAAAATTGGCAACATATGGAGACAGTCCCTACCCAACAGTGGGCAGACTGAGTCAGAACCAGGATGTGATTGCTTCTCCATCCCATTCTCCTGCCACATCTCTCCCAGCAGAATCTCTGGCCGCGTGGACAGGGGAAACCAGACCAGCATCTCAGAATTCCTCCTCCTGGGACTGTCCGACCGGGGGAAGCAGCGGCAGCTACTCTTCATGCTGTTCATCTGGATGTACCTGCTCGGGGTCCTGGGGAGCCTGCTCATCATCCTGGCCATAAGATCTGACCCGCACCTGCACACGCCCATATACTTCTTCCTTACCAACCTCTCCCTGGATGACGTCTGTTTTCTGTCCACCACAGTCCCCAAGACGCTGGTCAACATTCAGACCCACAGTAAAACCATAACTTACACTGGGCGAATGGCGCAAATGTATTTCTTCATTCTGTTCGGAGGTCTGGACCACTTTCTCCTCACTGGAATGGCTTATGACCGCTATGTGGCTATATGCCACCCACTCCACTACACTACCATCATGGGCCCACGGCTCTGTGCCCTGATGGTAGCTGGGTCCTGGATTATCAGCAGTCTCCATGCTCTGACACATACTTTAATGGTGCTTCGAATATCCTTCTGTGCAGACAATAAAATCCATCACACACTGCATCAGCCTTCTCCTACTGCATCAGCCTTCACTCTGATCTCCCATCCTCGTGTCTCTCTCCACTTCAATCCATACTTCATGCTGCTGCCCGGATTATCTTTGTCCAGAAACGCTCTGGACATATTACTCCCGTCCTCAAAAATCTCCAGTGGCTACCAATCAATCTGCGCATCAGGCAGAAACTCCTCACCCTGGGCTTCAAGGCTGTCCATCACCTTGCACCCTACTACCTCACCTCCCTTCTCTCCTTCTACAGCCCAGCCCGTACCCTCCACTCCTCCACCGCTAATCTCCTCACTGTATCTCGTTCTCGCCTGTCCCGCCATCGACCCCGGGCCCACGTCATCCCCTGGGCCTGGAATGCCCTCCCTCTGCCCATCCGCCAAGCTAGCTCTCTTCCTCCCTTCAAGGCCCTCCTGAGAGCTCACCTCCTCCAGATGGCCTTCCCAGACTGAGCCCCTTCCTTCCTCTCCCCCTCGTCCCCCTCTCCATTCCCCCCATCTTACCTCCTTCCCTTCCCCACAGCACCTGTATATATGTATATATGTTTGTACATATTTATTACTCTATTTATTTATTTATTCATTTTACTTGTACATATCTATTCTATTTATTTTATTTTGTTAGTATGTTTGGTTTTGTTCTCTGTCTCCCCCTTTTAGACTGTGAGCCCACTGTTGGGTAGGGACTGTCTCTATATGTTGCCAATTTGTACTTCCCAAGCGCTTAGTACAGTGCTCTGCACATAGTAAGCGCTCAATAAATACGATTGATGATGATGATGATGATCACTTCTTCTGTGAACCTATCCAGATCATAAAACTTTCCTGCACTGATCCACTCATCAATGAAATATTGCTCTGTGTTCTTGCAGTTCTGTTAGGGCTCGGTCCCCTCACGGGCCTTCTGTTCTCTTACAATCAGATTTTCTCCACTATTTTACGAATCCCATCTGCCGGGGGAAGGTATAAAGCCTTCTCCACCTGTGACTCTCATCTGTCTGTGGTCTCCTTGTTCTATGGCACTTCCCTTTGTGTCTACTTCAGCCGCCGGTCCACCCAGAAGGCCAGGAAAGACTCTATAGCATCCGTGATGTACTCAGTGGTGACCCCCATGTTGAACCCTTTCATCTACAGCCTGAGGAACAAGGACATGAAAGGGGCCCTGAGAAAATTCATCAGTAGGAAATATAACTTCTTCCAGAGACTGTAATCCCTTCGTTTTGTTTGTTGGCAACTCTTTCCCCTCTCATCTGCTGATTGTCAGTGTCCCACAGGTTCTGTTCTGGATGCCTATTTAGCACGTTCTGCACTTACTCGTTAGAGGCATCTATGTATTCATGTGGCTTTATTTACCACCGCGATCAATGAATAAATCCATCATCGGTATTTATTGAGCACATACTGTGTGCAGGGACATGTACGCTGGGTAGAGTACAATCCAACAGACTTCGTGGACACATCGTCTGCCCACAACAAGTTTGTAGTCGAGAGGGGAAGATAGATCTTTATATACATAAAACGATTATGGATATGTTTGCACACGCTGCAGGGTTGAGGGTGAGATGTATATCATGCTCTCAAAAGTACCAAACCCAAGTGCACAGATGATGCAGAAGAGATGGGGAGTCAGGGAAAAGAAGGCTTAATCAGGTAAGGCTACTATGAGGATGACTCACAGTTCTCTCTCTGTAACCCTGAACTACCACCTCTGACTTACAGGCCCATGGTTTTTCCCCAAAGCCATGCTGTCTCCCCCAAGCAGCATTCTAATCGTGGTTCTATTCTTGGGTTCTAATCCCACATTTCCTCTTGGCCCTAAAACAGCTCCATTTGAATGTCCTACCTGCACCTTAAGTTCAATGTGTTCAAAACTGAGAGCCTCACCTTTATTTGTAAAGCCCCTCCTTCTCCATCTCCTCTTAACTGTTCTCCTCCAAACGTTCCTCTCTCTGACACCAACTCCACGCCCCGTCCCTGTTCTCAGAAGCTGGCTTCTTTGGCATGATCCTTGAATTCCTCATTCTTTTTCAATTCTCACATCATTCTCTTTCTAAATCCTGTCAGGTTTTCTTCCACATTTCCAGAATCCACCCTTTCCTCTCCATCCACGCTGGTCCAAGCCTGCAATCCTAGCCCAGCAAGACTACATCAGGTATCAGCCTCATCAGTGCTCTCTCTGCCTCTAGCTCTCCACCTCTCCAGCCCAATCTCTACACTGCTACATGGATCATCCTTTTTCAGCACCACTCAGCACACATCTCCTCACACCTCAAAAATTTCCAGTGGTTATTCTACTCCTTCTGCAATAAAGGGAAACTCCCTGCCATTAGCTTCAAAGCTCTGCACCATCTCCCTCCATCTTAAATGTCATCTCTCTTCACCGGCTATTTCCCAGCACCCGCAAGCCTTCTCGGTTACCTCTGCCACCATACAATGTCCTAAAAAAAGAATTCTCTATCCAGGGAGCAAGGGTCTAGTCAAACACAATGGCTATAAAAGAGCGACCTCGTGAAGGATTTCTCTGCTCTTTCCCAGTTGCAAGGCTGCAGGTGCAGTGGGGTCTGGCATGGTCAGAATCCCCAGTCCAGCACTGGAATCAGTTGGGGTTCAATTGCCTAGTGAAAAAATGTGGATTAGGAATGTATAATTGTGGGTGTGTGGGTAACCTTGTAGCTACCTCAGAGTTTAGAACGTAATAAACATTTATTAAACACTACAATTATTGTTTTGGTTTTCTTAAGGGGTGGAATTTTCACTTTTATTGGAACAAAGGAACTCGGCTCCCTTCCTGCAAATGTTTTTGGACAGATAAAAAACACGGTATTTCTCAAACAAATCCCTATCATTGATCTAAACTTTGAAGGAAATGGAAAAGGGTTGAATTGTTTTATATAAATGATGCCATGGTGTTTTCTCATCCATAACAACTAAGCATTAGAGTCATGATCTGAAAATATTTGCTGCAGTAAGTTATAACAGGAAATAACCATCACAGGAATTGGGAAGGAACAGCTTATAGAAGCAGCATGGCTCAGTGGAAAAAGGATGGGCTTGGGGGTCAGAGATCATAGGTTCTAATCTCAGATCCGCCAATTGTCAACTATGTGACTTTTCATCATCATCATCAATCGTATTTATTGAGCGCTTACTATGTGCAGAGCACTGTACTAAGCGCTTGGGAAGTACAAATTGGCAACATATAGAGACAGTCCCTATCCAACAGTGGGCTCACAGTCTAAAAGGGGAAGACAGAGAACAAAACCAAACATACTAACAAAATAAAATAAATAGAATAGATATGTACAAGAAAAAAAAAATTAATAGAGTAATAAATATGTACAAACATATATACATATATACAGGTGCTGTGGGGAAGGGAAGGAGGTAAGAAGGGGGGATGGAGGGGGGCGAGGGGGAGAGGAAGGAAGGGGCTCAGTCTGGGAAGGCCTCCTGGAGGAGGTGAGCTCTCAATAGGGCCTTGAAGGGAGGAAGAGAGCTAGCTTGGCGGAGGGGCAGAGGGAGGGCATTCCAGGCCCGGGGGATGACGTGGGCCGGGGGTCGATGGCAGGACAGGCGAGAACGAGGTACGGTGAGGAGATTAGCGGCGGAGGAGAGGAGGGTGCGGGTTGGGCTGTAGAAGGAGAGAAGGGAGGTGAGGTAGGAGGGGGCGAGGTGATGGAGAGCCTTGAAGCCCAGTGTGAGGAGTTTCTGCCTGATGCACAGATTGATTGGTAGCCACTGGAGATTTCTGAGGAGGGGAGTGATATGCCCAGAGCGTTTCTGGATAAAGATAATCCGGGCAGCAGCATGAAGTATGGATTGGAGAGAGACATGAGGATGGGAGATCAGAGAGAAGGCTGATGCAGTAATCCAGACGGGACAGGATGAGAGCTTGAATGAGCAGGGTAGCGGTATGGATGGAGAGGAAAGGGCGGATCTTGGCAATGTTGCGGAGCTGAGACCGGCAGGCTTTGGTGACTGCTTGGATGTGAGGGGTGAATGAGAGAGCGGAGTCGAGGATGACCCAAGGTTGCGGGCTTGTGAGACGGGAAGGATGGTAGTGCCGTCAACAGAGATGGGAAAATCAGGGAGAGGGCAAGGTTTGGGAGGGAAAACAAGGATTTCAGTCTTCGAAATGTTGAGCTTTAGGTGGAGGGCAGACATTCAAATGGAGATGTCCTGAAGGCAGGAGGATATGCGAGCCTGAAGAGAGGGGGAGAGAGCAGGGGCAGAGATGTAGATCTGGGTGTCATCAGTGTAGAGATGATAGTTGAAGCCGTGGGAGCGAATGAGGTCACCAAGGGAGTGCATGTAGATCGAGAGCAGAAGGGGACCAAGCACTGAACCTTGGGGAACCCCCACAGTAAGAGGATGAGAGGGGGAGGAGGAGCCTGCAAAAGAGACTGAGAATGAACGACTGGAGAGGTAAGAGGAGAACCAGGAGAGGATGGAGTCTGTGAAGCCAAGGTCAGATAGCGTGTTGAGGAGAAGGGGGTGGTCCACAGTGTCGAAGGCAGCTGAGAGGTCGAGGAGGATTATCCCTCAGGCGACACTTGTTCTCTAAAATGTAGATCTTTCTAATATGTTCTTCTGCCACATCTCTCCACTCCTCAAAAACCTCCAATCGTTCTCCAGTCCTCTCTGCATCAAGCAGGAACTCCTAATCACTGGCTTTAAAACACTCAATAAAATCTGTCCTTCCTACTTATTCATTCTCTTTTGCCTCCCAACTAGTACTCTTTGCTCCTTCCAGACGATGATTCATTCTTGTCTCTTCTGCTAGGGATCGCTTTCTCATGTTTTTCCTTTCTTTCTGGAACTCCCTCCCTCTGCAAATCCTACAGAACCCCCTCCCCCACTTCCTCAAACTCCCCAATTTCAAAGTGCTACTGAAATAACATCTCCGACAAAGAGATCTACTCTAATTAATTGTTTCCCGTACTCAGGCTATATTTCCTTCAGTTGACGTCTCAGCACTTCAATGCCACCTGAGTACCTAAGAAACTCAAGCTTCTATAACACTTATGTCCATATCTTATATAATAAATTATTCAAGCAGTAATTTGCGTACACCTCCCCTTTTCCTCTTTACTCGTCTCTCTACATTATTTCAGTATGTGTTTCCCCTGCTAAAATGCAACCTCCTTAAGAGCAAGGACCATGTCTACTAATTCGATTGTACTCTACCAAGTGCTTAGTACAGTGATGCTCAGTAAATTGATCAATTTACAGTATCCTGATTTCTCCAAGATGAAAACGAAGTGTGACTTTTTTCCTTGGAAGGACTGATCAAACCCTATCCAAACACTCACTTTCTATGCCTTCGTAGATGTGGATTTCTTCCTTTGTTCCCTGTTCACCCAACTTCAGCAGTGGCTTGCTCCAATTACATAGTCCTTGAGGTAGAACAGGCACCAGCCTAAAATGGTTACGTAAAGGAACTAGTGGCCACTCCATTCCAGCCAGAACCATGTTTTCCAGCTTTGTTTCCTTACCCTCCCCAAAGATACAAAATCCTAGAAGCTAGAAAGTCATCAGGTCTAAGATTCCAAAAGAACCCAATTGGCTTCTGGATAAACCTAAACTTGACCTGAGGTGTCTTTTCTTGGAGTGAAATCAAGAGTTAAAGCAGCAACGAATTTTAGTCCAATTTCCTTTCATTGCCAATCTTTCTCTGCAATATTAGCTCAAGATCCTCCTCTCAGAACATCTAGATCCTTTATGAAGGGGGACTTATAAGTGCACTAAAAACCTGGGGAATTCTCCAAGTCAGTGAGAAAGAATATATTTTGCTGGGACTGTGACAAACATCTCTACCAGACTCTATTTGGCCATCCTTGCTCTAGGTCTGCCCTGAAGCAGATACATTAGGTACACTGTTTCTCCTCTCACATTTAAACTGGATTCTATAGATATTCAGGAACCTCTTAACGTTCTGTCTAATCAGCCTCATGGGAATATGACCAGTCACCCCTTGCGGAAGGTTTGCCCAAGATGATGCCAAATTGAATTTTGCTTTAAAAAAATGAGTATAGATGCAGGGAAGGAAAAAGACGTTTGCACTGATTTTGATCCCAAAAGAGAAATCATTTCTGTTTCTCTTATGACCAACGTCAAATTGCCAGTCACCGGTACCTTGCAACCAAATGGCCCCCGGTTGATTTGGAAAAGGTAGCTGAGAACGTTTTTCAGATACTTCTGGAGGGAAATTTTCCAGCTCATTTGTCTGGGTATTTCTAGCAAAAGAGACTGCTCACTTACTTGCCTGAATTTTGTATCTCTGATTTCACACATTTGTCAAGTGGAAAGAACATCAATGGCCATTTTAGGTTGATAATGTCTTTAATAGACAAAATCAATCAATGATATTTATGAGCACTTCCTCTGCGCAGAGCACTGTACTAAGTGCTCGGTAGAGTAAAATATATCAGAGTTAGTAGACACATTCACTGCCCACAACAAGCTTACAATCTATAGGACAAAGGTATTGAGTCTGACGTAGAATGCTCCTTTAGGTAAATAGCCAGTGTAACATCTTGGCAACAGGAAGAAAAATTATCAGTTCAGAAAACAAAAACAAAGATGAAGAGAGCACAGGTCCTACTAAAACTAATCCACTCTAGGTTTACTTAACATATGATCTTATTATGTATGGTAAGTCCACTTGGTTTTACAGAATGTTCTATTTTGCTCTCAGTTTAGCAGATTTCTCCTTAAATTCAGGCAAATGTTGGGCTTGCACTCCAACCTTGCCTTCCTGCTTGCGTGATTGGCAAGAGTCTTTCTGATGGACAGTTTTCTCCAGATTCACAAGTCCTATCCTGGATATTCCCTGTTCCATTCCCAAACCTACGCAACCCTTGCCCCCCAGCGACCACATTTTGTGGGGAAGGAATATTTTACACCCACAGAGAACCTTTCTTCAAGGGCTTTTCATAGATTTAGCCAAAATTGATGCATTAAGTCTGACAGAATGCATGGATGAAAATATTATCTACAAATGCTAGCTCATCTACATTGCAGGTCTATATAGATAACACCCACTTAATAATGGGAATCATTCAGCAGTAGAGATGGTGTCCATTTAAGTGGCCTTTCAAAACACGCAAGGTCCAGCTCTCTTGGCATCTTCCTGAAGACTTCATTCTCCTATTTCCAATGCCAACCTTCTCACTGTATCTCGATCTCATCTATCTTGCCATCGACCTCTCACCCATATCTCGCCTGTAGTCTGGGATGTCCTTCCTCTTCATATCACTCTGCTCTTCCTAGCAGCTTGGCTCAGTGGAAAGAGCACGGGCTTTGGAGTCAGAGGTTACGGGTTCAAATCCTTGCTCTGTTAATTGTCAGCTGTGTGACTTTGGGCAAGTCACTCAACTTCTCTGAGCCTCAATTACCTCATCTGTAAAATGGGAATTAAGACTGTTAGCCCCCGTGGGATAACCTGATCACCTTGTAACCTCCCTAGTGCTTAGAATAGTGCTTTCAATACAGTAAGAACTTAATAAATGCCATTATTATTATTAATTATATCATTATTATTATATCTAAAAGGCAATTACTCTCTCTCATTGAAAGTACGTCTCTTCCAAAAAGCCTTCCCTGACTAAGCCCTCCTTTCCTCTTCCACTCCATTTTGCATAGCCTTGACTTGCTCCCTTTATCCTCCTCCCTCCCAGCCCCACAGAACTTACATACACATCTGTAATTTAATTTATATTAATGTCTGTCTCCCCCTCTAGATTGTATGATTAGAAAAGCAGCGCAGCTCAGTGGAAAGAGTAGGGGCTTTGGAGTCAGAGGTCATGGATTTAAATCCCGGCTCCACGACTTGTCAGCTGTGTGCCTTTGGGCAAGACGCTTCACTTCTCTGTGTCTCCGTGACCTCAGTGACCTTTAAAATGGGGTTTAAGACTGTGTGCTCCACGTGGGACAACCTGATCACTTTGTAACCTCCCCAGTGCTTAGAACAGTGCTTTGCACGTAGTAACCGCTTAGTAAATGCTATTATTATCATTATTATTATTATCATGGGCAGGGAACGTGTCTATTATAATGTTGTACTCTCCCAAGCTCTAGGTATAGAGCTTTTCACACAGTAAGCACTCGATAAATATGATTTACTGACTCGCTGACACCATATCCCATTTGCTATGTCTCGATCAAAAGATGTAAGAAGCTGCAGAGTATTTTTTTTATTTTGTTTTGTAATGTTTTATTTTTTAATCGTATTTATTAGGTGCTTATTGTATGCCGGGCATTCATTCATTCGTTCAACTGTATTAACTGAGTGCTTACTGTGTGTAAAGCACTACACTGAACTACGTTGGTGACTCTAGGGCTTGGTGAGGGAGGGAGCCAGGGAGCAGCTGCAGACAGATTCAGTAGGCAGCAAGGCCTGAGGGCGAGGGTTCTTCTGACCCCCAACCCCTTAGGGTTAGAGTGGGACTGCGACAGACATGGAACAGGGGCGCTGGGTCACTACTTTATTTTATTTTGTTAATATGTTTTGTTTTGTTGTCAGTCTTCCCCTTCTAGACTGTGAGCCCGCTGTTTGGTCGGAACCGTCTCTATATGTTGCCAACTTGTACTTCCCAAGCGCTTAGTACAGTGCTCTGCACACAGTAAGCGCTCAATAAATACGATTGAATGAATGAATGAATACGCGTGTGGGAATGTAAAATATAAAAACAAGCAGACACATTCGTTGGCCACAACGAGCTCACAGTCCAGAGGGGGAGACAGACATTAAGATAAATAAATATATAGATAAATAAATAAATCATATCATATAAAGGCACTGTAGTAAGTGCTGGGGTAAGTACAAGCTAATCAGATTGGATACAGTCCACGTCCCACATGGGGCTCACAAACGTACTCTACATTTTATAAATGAGGTAACTGAGTCCCAGAGAAGTTATTTACCTAAAGTTCCAAAGCAGACAAGTGGCAGGGCCAGGTTTAGAACCAAAGCCCTCCCAGGTTGCTTCAGATTGCATTCTAGAACTGGGAAATCTTCCAAAGGAATAATCAACTCATTATCAAGTTGTAAATCACCCCCTTTAACAAGATGGTGGTCAATCAGATAAGGAATCCTAGGCACATCCATAATCCAGTCAAATACCTAGTAGGTTGACAGCACCACCCTTCACCCCCTCCTCTGTCTGTCGTATACCTGCTGCTGGTCAAAGACCTAATATCATTTCAACACATTCCACCACTTGCTTGCTGTGATACTTTGGGCAAGTCACTTAACTTCTCTGGACCTCATTTACCTCACCTGTAAAATGGGGATTAAGACTGTGAACCCCCCCGTGGGACAGCCTGATCACCTTGTAACCTCCTCAGCACTTAGAACATTGGTTTGCACATGCTTAATAAGTGCCATTATTATTATTATTATTATTATTATTATTATTATTATTATTATTATTATTATTACTGTGTGCAGAGCACTATACTAAGCTCTTGGGAAAGTACAATACGACAATGAACAGTGACAATCCCTGCTCAAAAGGAGCTCCATGTTTAGCAGGGGCTGGGGAACAGGCATCAGTACAAATGAATAAAATTACAGATATATGTGTAAATGCTTTAGGAGTGGGGTGGGGAGAAGAGCAAAGGGAGCAGGTCAGGGTGAGCTAGAAGGGAGTGGGAGATGGGGAAAAGTGGGGCTTAGTTTGGCATGGACTCTTTTACCTTCAATAAGGCTTTGAAAGCGGTGGGGAGTATTTGTCAGATTTGAAGAGGGAGGGCATTCAAGGCCAAAGGAAGGAAGTGGGTCAGGGGTTGGCAGTGAAAGAGGTGAGATCGAGGCACAGTGGGAAGGTTAGCACCAGAAGGAGAGAAACGGAGGAGAGGGGCAAGTTGATGGAGTGTTTTAAAACCAATGGTGAGGACTTTTTGTTTGATAAGGAGGTGGATAGGCAACCACTGGAGATTTTTGAGGAGCGGGGGACTTTACCTGAACATTTTTGTAGAAAGATAAAACGAGCAGTGGAGTGAAGTATAGACTGAAGGGGGGAGTCAGGAGGTTGGGAGGTCAGCACGGAAGCTGGTGCAGTGATCTAGGTGGGATCCGATGAGCGATTATTTTAACGTAGTGGCAGTTTGGATGGAGAGGAAAGGGCGGGTTTTAGCAAAGTTGTGAAGCGGGACGACAAGATTTGGTGACGGATTGATTATGTGGGCTGAATGAGAGAGAAGAGTCAAAGATAACGCCATGGTTACGGGCTTGTGAGCCAGGAAGGATGGTGCATTCCACTCGGGGCGCCCAAAACATGAGTAGTGCACATCTGACACCAACGATGTCGAGTCTCGAGTGTCCAATTCGTTACCCTAGATTATATTAGAGGGTTCGTGTCCTGGGGCCTCCAAGGGAGTGATCACCACAACGTAGAAACTAGATAATTTAATCAAAGATTCAGCTGTATCGAGAACACAACTGTACCCCGCCCTACCAAGGCATAGAGTTTTGCTACCGCGAGATGATCAGTCCCACCCGGAGTTCAGGTCCTTAATGAGGCGGGCCGGCAGGGGTGTCTCCGGCCTAAGAGGTCCCTTGGTCTCGGGCTGCCCCTGCCTTCCCTTCGGAGGACAGTGAGCAACAGCACGGTATAATTTTACCCTCCTCTTATACTACGCTTGTTGACCATAACACCAAGCCTCTTCCAGGCTTCTACTAGCAGAAGAAATATCTGCTTCTACTAGCAGATAGTTTGTTCGGTTTCTGGCATTTGTAATGACAGTGCAGTTTTCTTTCTTCTCCGGTTTTCTTTATCCTGCAGATCATTAAGCTGGAGGGCCACTCCACCATCCCTCCACCGTGGCAGGATGCAATAAGCAGAAAGCTGCGGGTCGTGTTTGCTGACAGAGTTAGTTGAGGAAGTAGATTAGGGGTCGAGTTCATGTGTAAAAGATTTAGTCTGAGGAAGTGGGTCCAGGGATCAGGTTAATGCCAGGGTCTTGAGTTTAGTCTATTTTCCTTCAACACTACCTCAGCAAGAGTGTGGCCCCGGAACACTTCCAGTGTCCGGGCTGTGAGTAACCCGGTGAGGGCTACTGGCCTGACATCACTTTACATAGAAGCAAACAACAGAGTGTTGTGTGAATCAGTAGCCATAAAAATGAGACTATACTTTGATCCCGTGAGCAACAATGTCAAAGGAGGAATCTGAGGAGAAACGGAATTGTCTTACTGAGAAATTTGAGGAGGAGGACATTTTGGAGAAAAGGAATAGTTTTGCAGAGGGGCTTGAGGAGGGGAGCAGGCCTTGCTGTAGGGAAAGAGAAAGACTGCCAGATGAGCCCATGGGGAGGGTTAGCCTACCCCCCACATTCCCGGATTCACCCTGTAGCGAGCTTGAGACAGCAGGCAATCGATGCAGGGAATCAGTACAAGTACAAGTACAAGTACAAGTTGGCAACATATAGAGACAGTCCCTACGCAACAGTGGGCTCACAGTCTAGAAGGGGGAGACAGACAACAACACAAGGCATACTAACAAAATAAAATAAATAAAATGAATATGTACAGTAAAATAAATAAATAAATTAATAGAGTAATAAATACGTACAAACATATATACATATATACAGGTACCGTGGGGAGGGGAAGGAGGTAAGATGCGGGGATGGGGAGGGGGAGGAGAGGGTGAGGAAGGAGGGGACTCACTCTGGAAAGGCCTCCTGGAGGAGTTGAGCTCTCAGTAGGGCCTTGAAGGGAGGAAGAGAGCTAGCTTGGCGGATGTGGGGAGGGGGGCATTCCAGGCCAGGGGGAGGACGTGGGCCGGGGGTCGACGGTGAGACAGGTGAGAACGAGGCACAGTGAGGAGATTAGCGGCAGAGAAGCGGAGGGTGCGGGCTGGGCTGTAGAAGGAGAGAAGGGAAGTGAGGTAGGAGGGGGCGAGGTGATGGAGAACCTCGAAGCCGAGGGTGAGGAGTTTCTGCCTGATGCACAGATTGATTGGTAGCCACTGTAGATTGTTGAGGAGGGGAGTAACATTCCCTGAGCGTTTCTGCACAAAGACGATCAGGGCAGCGGCATGCAATATGGATTGCAGTGGGGAGAGACAGGAGGATGGGAGATCGGAGAGGAGGCTGATGCAGTAATCCAGTAGGGATAGGCTGAGAGATTGAACGAGCAGGGTAGCGGTTTGGATGGAGAGGAAAGGGCAGATCTTGGCAATGCTGTGGAAGTGAGACCGGTAGGTTTTGGTGATGGATTGGATGTGGGGGGTGAACGAGAGAGCGGAGTCGAGGATGACACCAAGGTTGTCGGCTTGGGAGACGGGAAGGATGGTAGTGCTGTCAACAGAGATGGGAAAGTCAGGGAGAGGGCAGGTTTTGGGAGGGAAGATAAGGAATTCAGGAGTTTTACTTGTTCTGATGTGTATATGTATATCTCTCACCTCCTCCAGGAGGCTTTCCCAGGCTGAGCCCCTTCCTTCCTCTCTCCCTCGTCCCCCTCTCCATCCCCCCATCTTACCTCCTTCCCTTCCCCACAGCACCTGTATATATGTATATATGTTTGTACATATTTATTACTCTATTTATTTATTTATTTATCTTACTTGTACATATCTATTCTATTTATTTTGTTTTGCTAGTATGTTTGGTTTTGTTCTCTGTCTCCCCCTTTTAGACTGTGAGCCCACTGTTGGGTAGGGACTGTCTCTATATGTTGCCAATTTGTACTTCCCAAGCGCTTAGTACAGTGCTCTGCACATACTAAGCGCTCAATAAATACGATTGATGATGATGATGATCTCTAATTTTTTTATTTATATCGATGCTAGTTGATGACCGTTAACTTGTTTTGATGTCTGTCTCCGCCCTTCTAGGCCGTGAGCCCATTGTGGGCAGGAATTGTCTCTCTTTGTTGCTGAACTGTACTTTCCAAGCGCTTAGTACAGTGCTCCTGCACACAGTAAGTGTTCAATAAATATGATTGAATGAATTGAATGAATGAATCTGCACGAACGTAGGGGAACCAGTTGGATGGGCAGCTGTTTGTCATAATTTGTATGTGTGAGTGTGTGGGTGTATGTGTACCCCTTCTCCCCGCCTATTTTAAATTAGACTAAGTATGGAATAATGCTTTCCACTGTATACCATGGTGGTTTGGTTTCACTTTGAACTTATCAGCAAGTTCCCGACACAGTAGGAGCTCCCAGTTAAGTACGGCTGCCCAGAGGGGAAGGTGAATCTAAGGATTTCACCCCAAGGGATCAGAAATATGCTTGAAAGGTGTCCAAGCATCTCATCCCGCGGAATTCTGGGTCAGGTGCATCCAAGGATCTCATTCAAGGGGAGCAGCAATCTGGGAGAGGTGAATCTTTAGCCGTCTGGGGAAGGCCAGGGAGGGCAAAGATATCAGTCAGGGCTCATGACAATGACATGTGTGGTCTTCACATCATGGACTCTAAGCTTCTTGAGGGCAAGGGTCTTATCTACTGACTCTGTTGTCCTCTCACAAGCACTCAATGCAGTGCTCTGCACACCGTAGACCATAGGCTCCTTATGGACAGGGATCACATCTCCCAATTCTGTTATGGTATACATTCCTACGTGTTTTGTGCAGTTTTTGGCACACAGTAAGAATGTAATAAATGGCATTGATTGCTTGGTACTAGTAATAGGCTTCATCATTTTCCATATTCTGACAAGAATTACAAGAGGTTTCTCGAGCACAAACTGAGTTCCTTTAAATCAAGGGGAGGTTCACATACCTGTTCTGTGCATTTCCAAAATTATATGAAAAATCAACATAGTCTGGATAAACTACACAACTGAAAAAAGTGTTTCTCCCAAAATATCGATGGCACGTTCCTGTTTTCTCCTGGGCTGTGGTCTGAATCATTGTAAATAAGCGTTTAGTACAGTTCTCTGCACACAGTAAGCACTCAATAAATATGATTGAATGAATGAATGAAATATGAACTTGGAAACCACTGGGATCCCTAGGATATTAACTTGTATTCTGAAAATAGGATTTGGGTCATCTTGGATATTCTCATGTGCGGTAAGAATGCCTTACTTATACAATTATATATATATATAAAATTGATTATCTGTATGACATTTATTAAGCTTTTACTGTATGGCAAGTATATATATATATATATATATATATATATATATATATATATATATATATATATATATATATATAATATTGACAGACCTGTATTACATACATATAGATAGATACATAAATATAATTGTATGTACATAATAGTGATTGTGGCATTTGTTAAGCCCTTACTATTTGCCAGGCACTGCACTAAGTGCAAGGAAACAAAGCTGGACACAGTCCCTGTCTCACTTGGGGCTAACAATATTAATCTACAGTTTGCATATGATGTAACTGAGGCACAGAGAAGTTAAGTGACTTACCCAAGGTCACACAGCAGACGTTGCAGAGCCGGGATTAGAACCCATGACCTTCTGACTCTCAGATCCGTGCTCTAGGCACTGTGCTATTCCTGTCACTGTAGACGACACTACCATCCTTCCCATCTCACAAGCCCGCAACCTGGGTGTCATCGTCGACTCTGCTGTTTCATTCGCCCCACACATCCAATCTGTCACCAAAACCTGCCGGTCTCACCTCCTCAACATCGCCAAGATGCGCCTTTTCCTCTTCATCCAAACTGCTACCTTGCTGGTTCAATCTCTCATCCTATCCTGACTGCATTACTGCATCAGCCTCCTATCTGATCTTCCATCCTCCTGTCTCTCCCTGCTTCAGTCTACACTTCACTCTGCTGCCCGGATTATTTTTGCACAGAAACGCTCTGGGCATGTCACTTCCCTCCTACAAAATCTCCAGTGGTCGCCTGTCAACCTATGAATCAAGCCAAAACTCCTCACCCTCAGCTTCAAGGTTCTCCATCACCTTGCCCCCTCCCACCTCACCTCCCTTCTCCCCTTTTACAGCCCAGTCCACACACTCCACTCCTCTGCCGCTAACCTCCTCACTGTGCCTCGTTATCGCCTGTCCCGCCACCGACCCCTGGCCCACGTCCTTCCCCTGGCCTCGAATGCCCTCCCTCCATACTTAAGCCAACCTGGCTCTCTTCCTCCCTTCAAAGCTGAACTGAGAGCTCACCTCCTCCAGGAGACCTTCCCAGACTGAGACCCCTTTTCCTTTCCTCCTCCCCTTCATCACTCCCTCTGCCCTACCCCTTTCCCCTCCCCTCAGCACTTGTATTTACTTGTACATATTTATTACTCTATTTATTTTACTTGTACATATTTACTACTCTATTTATTTTATTAATGGTATACATATACCTATAATTCTATTTATTTTGACGGTTTTGAAACCTGCCTACATGTTTTGTTGTCTGTCTTCCCCTTCTAGACTGTGAGCCCATTGTTGGGTAGGGACCGTCACTATATGTTGCCGACTTGTACTTCCCAAGCGCTTAGTACAGTGCTCTGCACACAGTAAGCACTCAATAAATACGATTGAATGAATGAATGAAATATGCCAGGTACTGTACTAAGCGGTGAGGCAGATTCCAGCCAATCGGATTAAACACAATCCATATCCCACACGGGATTTACGGTCTTGATCCCCATTTTACAGAAGAGGTAACCGAGGCCCAGAGAAGCGAAGTGACCTGCCCAAAGTCAGCCAGAAGACAAAGTGGCATAGCCGGGATGAGAACTCAGGTTCTTCTGATCCCAGGTATGCCCTCTATCTACCAGGCTAGGCTACTTCTCTTTTGTTACTATGTGCCAACCTCCATACCAAGCACTGAAGAAGATACACTTTCAGTGCAACGGGCACAATCCTTGTCCCACCTGGGGACTTTTCCTCCTCCTCGGACTCACCACCTGTCCCGACGGCACATATAGAATTTCTGCTGGCTCTGGGTCTGCCAGGCCCGCTCCGCACCTGCCAGGCCAGCTCCACCATGTCGGCTCTGGAAAGAAATTCACGGGTTGGAAAATCTGCCATCAGTGGGGACAGGCAGTGGCCCCTCGCTCTGTGCCACTTTTCTCTCTCCCCATGTTATATCGGTCCCTGCTGGGGCCGACAATGTGTCGTGCATTATCGTTTCGTCGCTCCCGAGGGGCCTATGCCAGCCCCCTCTCCCCGATGACACTGTTAGACCGAGGCCCGCACCTGATTCACAGCCGGGAGTGCTCTGCCAGTGCCAATGTTCTGCTCACAGGAAGTGCTCTGTCGTACCCTCCATGCCCTGATGCTTCTGCACAGAGAACACCGCTCATTTGGTAACAGGCCCCATGGAAGCCCCGAGCGAGACCCTCCCTAACCCAACGGGCCATTGTGGCATGGCTTCTCCTCCCGACGACCGCCACCGACTCCAAACTCACAGACGCTCCTCACTAGGATGGGGATGGATCACAGACTCTGTGCTAGACGCTGAGAAGTCACTTCACGTAGGTTTCACCGAATCAGATGGTTCGAGCCTAGAAGCCATACAGTTTCCCGTTCTGCTCTCTCAGACAGACGGGGCTCGGCGGCGCTGGGGGGCTCCATTGCCATGAGCACCATTGTAGAGGGAGGGGCTTGATGAGGAAAAAGGTGGGGCATGAGAGAAGATGGTCTCAAGAGGGCGTGGTTGTCACGAGTGGGTGGGGCATCACCTGACCTTGGGGCCAGACTTCTGGCCAGAATCATCATCAATCGTGTTTATTGAGCACTTACTATGTGCAGAGCACTGTACTAAGCGCTTGGGAAGTACAAATTGGCAACATATAGAGACAGTCCCTACCCAACAGTGGGCTCACAGTCTAAAAGGATCAATCAGACTCAGTGCCCAGGGGCTAGTGCATCCAGGGGTGGGGCCATGGGCATTTCCTGCCCAGAGTATGTGTGGGGATCATTGATTTCATGATGTTTCCAGGAGAAAAGGGAGCTGAGTGTCCGAGGAGGATCAGAATGGAGTTGAGGCTATTGGATGGGGCAACAAGGAGTTCATTGGTGACCTTAGAGTTAATTGGTGAATCTCCAGTGGCTGCCAATCAATCTGCGCATCAGGCAGAAACTCCTCATCCTCGGCTTCAAGGCCATCACCTCGTCCCTTCCTACCTCACCTCCCTTCTCTCCTTCTACAGCCCACCCCTAACCCTCCGCTCCTCTGCCGCTAATCTCCTCACCGTGCCTCGTGCTTGCCTGTCCCGCCATCGACCCCCGGCCCACATCATCCCCCGGGCCTTGAATGCCCTCCCTCTGCCCATCCACCAAGCTAGCTCTCTTCCTCCCTTCAAGGCCCTACTGAGAGCTCACCTCCTCCAGGAGGCCTTCCCAGACTGAGCCCCTTCCTTCCTCTCCCCCTCGTGCACCTCTCCATCCCCCATCTTACCTCCTTCCCTACCCCATAACACCTGTATATATGTATATATGTTTGTATATATTTATTACTCTATTTATTTATTTATTTATTTATTTATTTTACTTGTACATATCTATTCTATTTATTTTATTTTGTTAGTATGTTTGGTTTTGTTCTCTGTCTCCCCCTTTTAGACTGTGAGCCCACTGTTGGGTAGGGACTCCCTCTATATGTTGCCAACTTGTACTTCCCAAGCGCTTAGTACAGTGCTCTGCACACAGTAAGCGCTCAATAAATACGATTGATTGATTGATTGAGAGAGGGCAGGTTTCATCGAGGAAAGGGGGCGGAAGCCAGATTGGAGGGGGTCAAGTTGGGAATTTGAGGAGAGGAAGGGGAGATGGCGAGTGTGAACAACTCGCTCAAGGAGTTTGGAAAGGAGTGGTAGTCGGAATATTTGGGCTGATAACTGGCAGAAGCTCTTGGGTCAAAGGAGGGTTCTTTTAGGATATGGGAGACATGGACGAGTTTGAAAGCAGTGGAGAAGAAGCCATAGGAGGGCAAACAGCTGAAGTTGGTTGTCAAGGAGAGAAGAGAAGAGGGGTTGGTCAGGGAGGAAAGAAAGGAAAGAAGGAGTTTTGACAAACTGCGAAGGCATGGGGAGGGAAACGCAGGTGGAAGGAGTGGATTTTGAGAGGAGATGGGAGATCTCCTTTTGAGATACTGCTCGGAAATATGGGAGAGTTGACACAGGGGCAAGAAAAGGAAGGGCCTGGAGACGAGGAAGGGAGATTTTAGAGAGATCCCATCTGGTCACCACTGATTGTCTTGCCAAATCCGCTGGCCTCTACTCCATCCAAATCCTCCTCGATCTCTCAGCTGCTTTTGATACTGTGGACCACCTCCTTCTCCTGGAGACATTATCCAACCTTGGTTTCGTGGACATTATCCTCTCCTGGTTCTCCTCCTACCCCTCTGTAACCTCAATCTTCATCTCTTTCAAGGGCCTCTCTTCTGCCTCCCACTCCCTAACAGTGGGGATCCCTAAAGGCTCACTTCAGGGTCCTCTTCCATTCTCCATCTACACCTACTCCCTTGGAGAACTCATTCATTCTCATGCTTTCAATTCCTATTTCCATGGGGATGATTCCTAAATCTCCATCCCCAGCCCTGATCTCTTTCCCTCTCTATCCATCTCTAACTGGATTTCCTGCTGACTCCTCAAGATGGACATGTCCAAACCAGAACTCCTCATCTTCCCATCCAAACCCTTCCTTCCACCAATTTTCCTTTCACTGTACACAGTATCACCATTCTCTCTGTCTCACGAGCCCATAACATGGGCGTTTTCCTCGATTTATCTCGCTCAGTCAACCTACACATTCAACCTGTCACTATATCCTATCAGTTCAAACTTCACACATCACTAAAAATCTGCACTTTCCTCTCCACTCCCATGCTGATACAAGCACGTATCCTATCCCGCCTTGACTTATGCATCAGCCTCCTTGCTGACTTCCCTGACTCCTCTCTTTCCCCAGTCCAGTCCACACTTCATTCTGCAGCCCGGGTTATTTGTCTACAAGACCATTCTGTCCACTCCTCTCCACTCCTTAAGCCCCTCTATATCAGACAGAAAATCATTACCGTCAGCTTTAATGCCCTCCATCAACTCACCCCTCCTACCTCACCTCACTACTCTCCTACTACAGCCTACACTGCACACTCCACTTCCCTAATGCCAACCTATTCACTGTCCATCGATCTCGCCTATCTCACCCCCGACCTCTCACCCACGTCCTGCCTCTGGCCTGGAACTCCATTTCTCTCCATATTCTAAGAGATCAACGCTTTTTCACTTTATTGAAGGCACATCTTCTCAAAGAGGCATTCCCTGACAAAGCTCTCATCCCTCTTCTCCCACTCCCTCCTGCGTCACCCCGACTTGCTCCCTTTATTCACCCCCCCGCCCAGCCCGACGGCACTTAAGTCCATGTCTGTAATTTATTTATATTAATATCTATCTCCCCCTATAGATTTGTAAGCTTGTTGTGGGCAGCGAATACGTGTCTTATATTGTTACACTGGACTATCACCAGTGTGCATTACAGTGCTTTACATACAGGAACTGCTCAATAAAGACAATTGATTGCCCTTGCCCTTGGATTTGCACCCTTCATTCTCCCCCTCCCTCTGCCCTACAGTGCTCATGTCCATATCCAGAATTTATTATTCATATAAGTGTCTGTCTCACCCTCTTGACTGTAAGCTCCTTGTGGGAAGGAAACGTGTCTACCAACTCTGTTGTTTTGTACTCTCCCACGTGTTCTGTACAGTGCTTTGCACAGTGTAAGTGCTCACCAAATACAACTGATCGATTTATAAACATGGCTGAACATCACTGCACGGGTTTGTCTGTGTCCTTCTCACCAGTCAAGCACCGCTGCCCTAGACCCCAGATGGGGTATGAGAAGCAGAGAAGCTTAGTGCAAAGCAGCATGGCTTTGTGGATAGAGCATGGACCTGGGAGCCGAAAGCTTCTGAGTTCTAATCCTGCCTCTGGCCTGGAACACCCTCCCTCCTCAAATCTGACAAACAATGACTCTCCACCCCATCAAAGCCTTATTGAAGGCACATTTTCTCTAAGTGGGCTTCCCTGACTTTTCCCTCCTTTTCTCTTCTTCCACACCCTTCTGCATCAGCCTGAATTATGTCCCTTTATTCATCCCCCATCTCAGCTCCACAGCACTTATGTACCTATTTGTAATTGATTTACTTATATTAATGTCTGTCTCCTTCTCCAGACTGTAAGTTCATTGTGAGTAGAGAATATGTCTGCTTACTCTTACATTGTATTCTCCCAAGCGCGTAGTACAGTGCTCTGCACACAGTAAGCGCTCAGTAAGTATGAGTGAACGAATAAATGAGTAGGTTGAGAAAGCGAAGGTGTGGTAGGAGGGAGCAAGCTGATGGAGGGCTTTAAACCTGATGGTGAGTGGTTTCCCTTTTATGTGGCGGGGGATGGGCAACCACTGGTGGTTCTTGAGTAGTGGGGAAACATGACCTGGGCTGTTTTGTAGAAAAATGTTCTGGGCAGCAGACTGAAGTCAGGCCTGGAGTGGGGAGAGAACAGAGGCAGGGAGGTCAGCAAGAAGGCCCAATCTCTGTCTCGCACAAATGTCTCACAGGGCTCTTTTCAGGACAAAAATTAGGTGGTGGTAAGATTAGTACCCTGGAAAGAAGAAGGCATTCTACAAATTCTACAAAAAAATTCTACAAAATTCTTTTCTACAATTTTTTTCTTTAAAAAATGCTACAAAAAATTATTGCTCTGGAAATAAGAAGGCATTCTACAGATTCCCTGTATCATTATGATCGTCTTCGCTGGGCCATGGCTATCAAAAGGATCCTTTTTTTACATCATTATCCACCTTACTCCACTTGGTTTTCAGTCTCCATTTTGCATCACTCTACCTCGTTTTCCCCAAGTCATGCTTTTGCTGCACCCTTCCCCTGTTGCTACCTTTCCCACCCTTCGAGGATGAGGTTGAGCTCATTTTAGGACAATAGACTCTGTCTGTCTTCACCCATAAAGATTTGTATTGATACTGCAATAAAAAAACCCCTAGCACTGTGACTTGATTTTTTTCCTTAGACTCCACATCTGGGATCTATGTCCGGGATCCACTTGAGTTCTTGGTAAAGGCGTGCTTGGGAACTGCTGAACCAAGGACTCTCTGTAGTGCAGCGCATACCTAGATTAGGGAGACTTTTGAAATCCCTTGGTGGATTTCAGTCCATTAGTCCATCAGACCCCTAGCTGGGGGGTCTCCCTAGCCACCGTGGATCTCATTCTGCTCAGCACAACAAAGAAAGGGGGAACCAAATTTTTTTCTCGGGAGCAGACCCCATAAGAACCGAAACTGGGGCGGACCCCTTAAGAACCAATATGGAGGCAGTTCTCTAAAAAACTAAGATATCTAGGGAAGGTACCTAGGGAAGTAGGGGAACATGCTGGGTCGCTTGTTCTGCTGGCCAGGCATGGGAATGGATGTGGGGGAATATGCTAGGCTGCTTGCCCCGACTCCACCTAAATGTTTTTTTGGTGTGAAAGTTGTCCAATGTGTCTGAATATAAATCAACGCACAAGGTCTGGAACTCGATCAGTGGTCAAGACACCCAGAGCCTGTCCGCTAACTACGGCCTTAACCAGTATGACCTCCAATGCAAGTGGACCACTGTGAACCCCGTGACCCCAGTGATTGTGTGGGGCTGTCGGAAGACCCAGTGGGGAACGTCCGCCTGCTTTGCCCGAAGAAAGACTCCCTGAGGCCCCTAAGATAAACCGCTAAAATACTTCGATGGACCCCCGGTAATACTCCTGTGAGTCACCATACGGGATTGCAAAAGGAGGTAGGAATGCGTGGACAAGATGCTCCATCTTTGTCCCTAAGAATGGCCCCGAGTGGACAAGGAGAACAAGTGCGGTTCTGTGTTGCCGGTCCATTTCCTTGGACCCCTGGTGATTTAAGGGCCCTGATGAAAGAATTTCCTAGTATAAAAGGAAGGCTGGGAATGTTTAAGGAGGAATTTGCCACTAAAATCCAGTGATACGACCTGGATTGGGCCAATAAACCAGATATGATGGCTCATAACTCCTGATGCTTGAAAGAAAAATCATTCGAAGAGTCTGTCTGGCCTGCAGGACCTAGAGCGTATCAGGTAGACTTTGACCCTGATCGTGAAAAGCTGTTGGAAGCAGTCACTGTGGTCTGTCAGCCTAAAACTGATCAGTTAAAAATTAGCAACAATAGGCAAGGGGAAGAAGACAGTCCTGGGGTGTAGATGGAAAGACTATGGAAAATTTTTGAACAGCATTCAGGTATACCAGACGCTAGGACTGTGACCCCACATCGCCTAGGGGGCTGCCTTTGTGACATGCGTAACTCAGAATATCCACTTCCAACTCAAGTTAAACTGCGTGGGCGGCTGACAGGCAGAATCCCTTGAGAAATTACTAAAGTAGCCAATCACTGTGCCGCCAACCAGAAACAAAAGGCTGAACAGTTCAGGCTCTGAACAGACCCAGTAGATGATCTCATGCGGTGGGCCTTCTGCTCCCACCTCAGATAGATAAAAGGTCCTAAGGGGCCTTATTCGTACTGCAGCCAAGAAGGTCATTGGAAGAATAAATGCCCCCTTAACCCAACAAAATCTAGAAAGATGGCCCATCACGCTTTCCCAGAAAGGTGGCACCAGGAAATTAGAGTATGTGGGGCAAGGTGAGGGACTTTCCACCTTTGTCCAAATCCCGGTAGCGCAGACTCCTTGGGGCCCAGCAGTTCAATGCAACATAGCGAGAACGACCCTTCTTTCCCTTCTTACTCGATGCTGGAGCTGCGCGCTCCACCATTCAGGGGTCTGCTTTCCCAGGTGCCCCATTATGAGGTAGCATTGTTAGAACTATTGGATAAGCTAAAGTTTCTTTAACTACAGGCATTATTGAACCACTGGGTATGAGGCTAGGAGAGCTGGTAACACAACATCCCTTCGTCTGTAACCCCCACCCACCCAGTAAATATATTAGGACTCGACCTACTAGGGAAATTTGGTTGCTCACTATGATGCACCCTGGAACAGAGTCTATGGCTACCCCTGGGCCTTATCAAGAGATATCACTTTTCTTTGTGCTATCTATTAAGGAGAAGATACATTCAGATTGGAGTCCTCTTCTCGATGCTTTACCTCTCTATGATCAAGCCATACTAACAAGGTAGGCTCAGCCCTCGCCCCGCCCCCTTTACGTGTAAATTAAGAGCCCCCAACAAGCCCTTCCTCTAAAACTTCAGTACCGACTCTCCCCGAGCAAGAGCAGGACATTGCTACAGCACCTCAGAGCAGTTAGCTCTGTGGTCTCCTTATCATATTTCTGCCCTTTTGAAGGTGTCCCGCCCTACTAGCCCAGCATAAACTCGGTCTTTTTGTGAGTTGAAGGGTTACTGCTGCCAATGGACCCCGTCCTATTCTTACAGGGCCAAGCCATTGCAGGCCTTCGCTACTGGCCCCCAGAAGTAGTTCCTGTGGATGGCCGAAGCCGAAGTCTCTCTTGCAGATTTGAAGCAGAACCTCTCTGTGGCCCCAATTCTGGGATTACCTAGTTATACTAGACCATTCACCTTGTTCTGTGTGGAATGAGAGGGTTTTCACTAGGCTATGTTTACCCAGAAAAGTGGAAATTCCCACCGACTCCTCTCCTTGGTCATTATAGGTATATTCTTTACCTAGTAGTGTCCACCTTCCAGTAGTGTCTTCGTGTGGTAGCTGCAGCCACACAATCAGTGGAAGCCTCTGAGGACCTAATACTGGGACATCTGCTCCAAGTCGTCATTCCCCATGCCACAGCTGTGCTTCACTTGTGTTCTGGTGCACAGGTCTTTTCAACAGCTAAGCAGACTAACAACTAAATTCTCCTCCTGATCTCCCCCAATTTAACCATCAAGCTTTTCGTTCCACTCTAAATTCTGCCACCCCTGTTGCTAACCAAACATGAGGGGAAACGTCATGATTATGTCGTAAACCGAATAATAAGTCCACGTCCAGCTTTTCACGACCAGTCCTTGCAAATCCCTGACCTACTGCTGTCTGTTGATGGCTTTTGCCTTTGGGATTGTCAAGGGCCACTCAGACCATGCAGACTCCAAACAGACTCTGCTGTTTTGGAATCCCCATTATTCCGCATAAGTGGCTGAGTTAGTTCATTCATTCATTCATTCATTCAATCGTATTTATTGAGCGCTTACTGTGTGCAGAGCACTGTACTAAGTGCTTGGGAAGTACAAGTTGGCAACGTATAGAGACGGTCCCTACCCAACAGCGGGCTCACAGTCTAGAAGGGGGAGACGGACAACAAAACAAAACATATTAACAAAATAAAATGAATATAATAAATATGTACAAGTAAAATAAATAAATAGAGTAATAAATACGTACAAACATATATACATGTATACAGATGCTGTGGGGAGGGGAAGGAGGTAAGGCGGCGGGGATGGGGAGGGGGAGGAGGGTGAGAAGAAGGAGGGGGCTCAGTCTGGGAAGGACTCCTGGAAGGATCCTCTCCTCAGAGCGCCGCCATAGACGCCCGGGACTCCGTTCCCGAGAGGCCTGCCCGCCCGCCATCACACCGCGCGCCCTTGCTGCTCCCGGAAGGATCTTTTCCTCAGAGCGCCGCCATAGACGCCCGGGACTCCGTTCCCGAGAGGCGCGCCCACCCGCCCGCCATCACACCGCGTGGCCTTGCTGCTCCCGTTAGGATCCTCTCCTCAGAGCGCCGCCACAGAGGACCGGGACTCCGTTCCCGAGAGGCCCGCCCGCCCGCCCCCCATCACACCGCGTGGCCCCCGATGCTCCCAGAAGGCTCCCCTCCTCAGAACGCCCCCATTGACGCCCCCTGCTTCCACCCCCCCCCCCCCAAATTAAGCTACCTTCCGTACAGTGCCCCCCATCCCCCCCCTTCCCGGTCCGGTCCAGTTTCTCTTACTTGTGCTTGCGATGTGGCCTCCGGACAGAGCGTGACAATTTATACTGACTCCGGGTATGCCTCTGGGATTGTGAATGATATGGGTTTCCCGTATCAACAACGGGGTTTCCTCTTGGATGTGGGAACTCCTAACTGAAATGCGCTCTTTGCTGCATCCCTTTTAAAGGCCATCTTGCTACCTGTGTCTCTTGCTGTTGTGAAATGTGTGGTGCATTTCTCCTCTCACCTCGTGTCCAAGGGCAATGCCTGCGTGAATGCCGCTTCGCGAGTGGCTGCTCTACATTCCTCACAATTTCCTGATGCCGCCACTTTTGTGTCTTTCTCCTCTACTCCCTGGCCTTCCCTCCACGATTTCATTTCACACCAGAAAGCAGCCTCTCTGGGGAAGGTAAAATCCTGGTTAACACTTATGAGTTATCAAACGCCTTCAGAACTATTGGCGGGGGGGCGGGGGGGGGGCACAACTACCTTCCTGTTGCCCACTGTGCTGTGTTGTCTTTCCTTGTCAGGATGGCACATGGTCATGCCCATTCAGAAAAAAAGGGTGTGGTGGACTCCATTACGAGGCTTTGCTTTGCACCCTAGATAGGGAAGCTAGCTCTCCAGTATGCCTCGAGATGCCTAATAGGTCAACAATATAAAGCAGAGAAAATCATCAAGGTTCCCTGGGCAGCACACACAAACCCTTGGGTCCCCTTTACAAACGTTCTATTTGATTTTACTCAATATCTAAGGTGATGGGTTTTGGGTTTTTGTGGTGTTAATAGATACCAGTTCAAGATGGGTTCATTCATTCATTCATTCATTCAATCGTATTTATTGAGCGCTTACTGTGTGGAGAGCACTGTACTAAGCGCTTGGGAAGTACAAGTTGGAAACATGTAGAGACGGTCCCTACCCAACAGTGGGCTCACAGTCTAGAAGGGGGAGATAGATAGTAAAACAAAACATATTAACAAAATAAAATAAATAGAATAGGAAACATGTACAAGTAGAGTAATAAATATGTACAAACATACATACAGGTGTATATATAAATCTCCAGTGGCTACCAATTAATCTGTGCATCAGGCAGAAACTCCTCACCCTCGGCTTCAAGGCTCTCCATCACCTCGCTCCCTCCTACCTCAACTCCCTTCTCTCCTTCTACAGCCCAGACCGCACCCTCCACTCCTCTGCCGCTAATCTCCTCACCATGCCTCGTTCTCACCTGTCCCGCCGTCGACCCCCGGCCCACGTCATCCCACTGGCCTGGAATGCCCTCTCTCTGCCCATCCGCCAAGCTAGCTCTCTTCTTCCCTTCAAGGCCCTACTGAGAGCTCATCTCCTCCAGGAGGCCTTCCCAGACTGAGCCCCTTCCTTCCTCTCCCCCTCCTCCCCCTCTCCATCTCCCCCGTCTTACCTCCTTCCCTTCCCCACAGCACCTGTATATATGTATATATATACATATATATATATGTACATATTTATTGCTCTATTTATTTTACTTGTACATATCTATTCTATTTATTTTATTTTGTTAGTATGTTTGGTTTTGTTCTCTGTCTCCCCCTTCTAGACTGTGAGCCCACTGTTGGGTAGGGACTGTCTCTATATGTTGCCAACTTGTATTTCCCAAGCGCTTAGTACAGTGCTCTGCACACAGTAAGCGCTCAATAATTACGATTGATGGATTGATTTATATATATATATATATATATATATATATATATATATATATAGGGTTGAGGCCATTCCTCTGCCGACAGGCAGTTAGCAAGACAGTACCAAAGTTGTTTTTAAAAGAACGTATTCCGTAATTTGGCTTGCCTACCAGAATCAATAGTGACCATGGGACACATTTTACTGGACAAATAGTTGGTGATATCTGTTTAGGACTAGGCATAAACCTGCATTTCCATTGCCCTTATGACCCACAGTCTGCAGTACTGGTAGGACGGTACAAGAGGATGCTGAAAAACAGATGAGCTATGCTCTGACACTAGATTGAAATGGCCAGAATGCCTTCCGTTGACTCTCTTCGGTCTAGGAAACCTGCCTAGTCGAAAGACAGGCTTCAGCCCACACGATGGTCCGATGGGGAAGCCTATGTGCCTCTCTATTCCCCCTCCTGTGGGCTGGAAAATATGGAATATAACCCTTACCAATGATGCCATATTGGCCTATTGTAAATTGGTAAATGACTTCCTTAAGGCCTTACATTCACAAGTACAACAAGCACTGCCAATGTCAGACCCAAAGCAGAGCCATAGACTCAAACCAGGCGACTGGATAGATGCTAACTCCTTCACACGAAAGAATGTCCTTGAGCCACTGTGGAAGGGGCCTTATCAGGTGTTCCTAACTACAGGAACTGTGATACAGTGTCGGCGACAAACCACCTGGATCCATGCATCCCACCGTAAACAGGTTCCAGAGCCATCAGAAGAGAGCCCTGAAGTCATATAAAGTTATGAATAACAGCGACCACTTGGAGAAACTGCTGAACTTTTGGGATATTGATATCGAGCAGGGATTCTAGACGTTGGTTTCTGTAAAGTCTTTCATGAACTCTTAATAGTGGACCCAGTCATTGGTTGGGTCTACTATACATATGTGAGGGGGAGAGTATGCATCCACCTGGTTCAAAATCACTTGCACCCACTCATAATGGTATTGGGTCTATGGCATTCCAATTTTTTTTCTACCCAATGGGGCCACAGCACTTAGAACAATGCTCGGCACATAATAAGTGCTTTCATTATTGTTATCATTATCGAGGTGCACTGAGAAGGTTGGCATTAGATGACCAGAGTGTGTGGGCTGGGTTGTAGGAGGTCAGCAGCCAAGTGAGGTTGGAGGGGGTGAACTTATTGAGGGCTTTAAAGCAAGATGAGGGGGAGGAATTTCTATTTGATTCGGGGTGAGGGGGAACTACTGGAGGGGCTTAAAGAGAGGGGAGATATGGACTGAACGGTTTTGTAGAAAAATGATTTTATCATCAAAGTAAAATATGGACTGGAGTGGGAGATACTCCAGTAGAGAAGCAGCATGGCTCAGTGGAAAGGGCACAAGCGTTGGAGTCAGAGGTCATGGGTTCATATTCCGGCTCAACCAATTGTTAGCTCTGTGACTTTAGACAAGTCATTTAACTTCTCGGTGCCTCAGTTACTTCATCTGTAAAATGGGAATTAAAACTGTGAGCCCCCTGTGGGACAACCTGATCACTTTGTAGCCTCCCCAGCGCTTAGAAAAGTGCTTTGCACACAGTAAGCACTTAATAAATACCATTATTATTATTATTAAATACAGGAAGCAGGGAGGTCAGTGATGAAGCTGATGCAGGAGTCAAGCTGGGTTAGGATAAGTGTTTGAATCAGGATGGGAGTAGGTTGGATGGAGAGGAACCCGGGCTGATTTTAGCGATGTTATGAAGGCTGAACTGACGGGATTTGGTGACAGGATGAAAGAAAGTTCAATTAAGAATTGAATGTGAGTTAAATGAGAGAGATGAGTCGAGGATAGTGCCATGCTTATGGGTTTGTGAATTTGGGAGGATGATGGTGTTGTCCAAAGTGATGGGAAAGTCAGGGGGAGGACAGGGAATGGGTGGAAAGAAAAGGAGTTCTGTCTTGGACATGACAGCAATATATCCAAATAGAGAATTGAAGTCAGGAGGAAATTAGAGACTGCAGAGAGGAAGAGAAATAGGGGCTGGAAAGGGAGATTTAGGAGTCATCTGTCTAGAGATGGGAGATGAAGCTGTAAGAATGAAAGAATTCTCCAAGGGAGTTGGGGTAGATGGAGAGTAGAAGGGGCCCCCTAACTGAGGAATGTGAGGCAGAGGAGGAGGCTGCGAAAGAGACTGAGAATGAGTGGCCAGAAGGACAGGAGGAAAACCAGGAGAGTCAGTGTCCGTGAAGTGAAAGTTGGGTAATTTTTTCCAGAAGAAGGAAGTGGTCCACTGTGCCAGAGCACCTGAGTGGTTGGGGAGGATTTAAGAACTGTTGGATTTCCAAAGACGGAGATCATTTATGACTTTAAAGAGGGTGGTTTCTCTGGAATGTAGAGAACTAAGGCCATATTGAAGGGGGCCAAAGAGTACTAGAGAGGAAAGGGTGTTCGACCACCTGTGCACCTGAGATAGAGGTTGAGGCACGTATATATGAAAGTCAACTTCTTATCGTCTTCCTTCAGCATTTAAAGACAATGAAATCCATGAGTCTTCCTTGTGGTATTTCTGATCTCATTTCTTTCATGCCACCAAAGATAAATTCATACAGCATCAATGACAACATCACAGTTTAGAAAGAGAATCAAGCCCAGTGTCAAAAATAATACAGCCACTCACTTCAATCCATCTTCTTCTGCCCTTCATTCGAATGACAAACCTGTACAGGGTCAAGGATGCCCTGTCCTCAACTTCTAATTTAAAAGCAAGAGTCTCGAGGTACATTCACCAGACAAGCCCAGAATGACAAGAAGGATAATTTCTGATCGGCAAACTGTCAGCTGGGAACCATTTCACTTTGGGAAGACTTGATACTGTTGATTGACATTTTTATTGGATGAAAGTTCAGTACATTCTCACAAAAAACGAAGACTTGTTTTTCAAATAGGTTAATAGAAAAGTTTGTGGTCAAATTCCAGGATTGGGTAAATTTAGAAGACAGCTTCAAATCAATGTCTCCTTTCAGCACGGGGCCCACAGTTCCCATATAAGGTCAAGATTTCAACCCCAAAGCCTTGTTTCTTGTATTTTCCCTTCATTTCCTCTGCATTTTTCACAGCCTGTATTGTCAAAGAATTCTCTGAATCCTTGGTCCACTCTATGTTAGGTGCAGTGTGAGAAGGAGGAGGCGGAGGGGATTTACAGTCTGTCGCTGGGAGAAGGTTAGAAATCCATTACAACCAACCCAAGTCATTGCTGGTTGAAGTTAGGACAGAGGTAGAAGACCCTGTGCAATTTGTAATGATGTGGGTCTCTGCAGAAGCATGAGCATTATCTCACCCCTGAGAGGGATCTGTCCATGTGGGCTGACTACTGTGTTAGCCATAGACCATAGAAAACTGACAGTGTTTGCTGCAACTTTCTGCTAATACTTCCACTGGGGTGGTGGGGGATAGAGGATTTTTCAATTTGCTACTCCTTTTTTTGATGGCATTTGTTAAGTGCTTACTATATGCAGAGCACTGTTCTAAGCGCTGGGGGGATACATGGTGATCAAATTGTCCCAGGTGGGGCTCACAGTCTTAATCCACATTTTAGAGATGAGGTAACTGAGACTCGGAGAAGTTAAGTGACTTGCCCAAGGTCACCCAGCAGACATGTGACAGAGTCGGGATTCGAACCCATGATCTCTGACTCCAAAGCCCGTGCTCTTTCCACTGAGCCACGCTGCTTCTTCTATTCTTTGCATTAAATGCTTCCTTCGTGGGAAGACTTCCTGGGACACAGTTTCCTGATCAATTGTTTACATTTTGCTTCCCTAAAATATGCAGGGATGTTTAATTACTTACCCAGGCTGGATTTGATCTGTGGATTCTTTCCCCTGCTTCTAGAGGAAAGTATGGCAGATCTAGTGGTGGTGGTGATGGTGGTGGGGGATGGGGGGCAGGAGTTGCTATTTGGGGGTGGGTGTATATGTATCAGAAATAGAGAGAGAGAGAGAGAGAGAGAGAGAGAGAGACAGAGAGAGAGAGATTTCTCAGTCATTATTCTCAGAGCAGGTTGTAACAGTCTACTTGACTTTAACTGAAACTGAAACAATTTCAGATGTGACAAATCAGCACATACATGAAGTCACTGATCGTTGGTCATAGCTAGGATTTTCTGGGAACATCGTATGACTGTGCAACTCCATAGGCCTTTCTCTCCCTTTAGAATGAGATCCAACTCTCAGCAGATTATCAGCCTGATCCTAGCTCCTGATCATGAAAACACCCTCTCTGTACGGACCTGGAACATCACAAGGGTCAGGAACAGTGTTTAGAATAGCTCCTGAAACTGAAAACCTAAACCAGCTTTACCAAGAATTCCCATTCTCAAGTTATCCAAAGCAGGTTCGGTATATCAACGTCCTAGAGAAAGATCCTGAAAAATGATACCAGTGTCATTGGTATTTATTTTGTTCCTTAAAGAAAGGGGTTTAACAAAATGTATTAACATCATTTTGGGCGTTCTACATCCATTTTGACATGATAAAAATAAAAAGGATGCTTTGTCACACTCACATGGTAAAGTGCAGTGGTAGGTGTTGGCCTCTATGATTTCCTGAAGCCCTTGATCCACCAATCCTTTCTGAAATTGTAAATTCAAGTAATAACAGAGATCCCTATCAACAATTCCTCCTGGAAGAGAAACACTGTACATTCTAAATGTAGGAGATCCACTGATAGTAAAATGATATTCAGTTTCCCTATTCTTTTGACTTAACCCAATTGACTTAGATGTATGCTATGAAACGACAGGCTTTGAAACTCTCTGCCTGTAACAAATCCCTGCTAGGTGGGAAACTCCTTGAAATAAGGTATTTTTAAAAATCTTATGATATTTGATAAATTCATTTATTAATTTGTCTCTCATCATCATCATCATCAATCGTATTTATTGAGAGCTTACTGTGTGCAGAGCACTGTACTAAGCGCTTGGGAAATACAAGTTGGCAACATATAGAGACAGTCCCTACCCAACAGTGGGCTCACAGTCTAAAAGGGGGAGACAGAGAACAAAACCAAACATACTAACAAAATAAAATAAATAGAATAGATATGTACAAGTAACATAAATAAATAAATAAATAGAGTAATAAATATGTACAAACATATATACATATATACAGGTGCTGTGGGGAAGGGAAGGAGGTAAGATGGGGGATGGAGAGGGGAATGAGGGGGAGAGGAAGGAAGGGGCTCAGTCTGGGAAGGCCTCCTGGAGGAGGTGAGCTCTCAGTAAGGCCTTGAAGGGAGGAAGAGAGCTAGCTTGGCGGATGGGCAGAGGGAGGGAATTCCAGGCCCGGGGGATGACGTGGGCCGGGGGTCGATGGAGGGACAGGCGAGAACGAGGTACGGTGAGGAGATTAGCGGCAGAGGAGCGGAAGGTGCGGGGTGGGCTGTAGAAGGACAGAAGGGAGGTGAGGTAGGAGGGGGCGAGGTGATGGACAGCCTTGAAGCCGAGGGTGAGGAGTTTCTGTCTGATGCGCAGATTGATTGGTAGCCACTGGAGATTTTCTCCACCCAGAATGACTCTTACACAAAGTTGTACAGATATTCCTCTGGCATAATTAAACCAACCGCTTGAGAAGACAGTGGGAAACAGGAGAGAAATGTTAAAACTTATTACTCTCTATAGGTGCATGTATATTATATCCATAATTGTCGTATTTCATAGTTCTTCAGTTTCAAATCAATCAATCAATCAATCGTATTTATTGAGCGCTTACTATGTGCAGAGCACTGTACTAAGCGCTTGGGAAGTACAAATTGGCATCACATAGAGACAGTCCCTACCCAACAGTGGGCTCACAGTCTAAAAGGGGGAGACAGAGAACAGAACCAAACATACCAACAAAATAAAATAAGTAGGATAGAAATGTACAAGTAAAATAAATAAATAAATAAATAAATAGAGTAATAAATATGTACAACCATATATACATATATACAGGTGCTGTGGGGAAGGGAAGGAAGTAAGACGGGGGGATGGAGAGGGGGACGAGGGGGAGAGGAAAGAAGGGGCTCAGTCTGGGAAGGCCTCCTGGAGGAGGTGAGCTCTCAGCAGGGCCTTGAAGGGAGGAAGAGAGCTAGCTTGGCGGATGGCCAGAGGGAGGGCATTCCAGGCCTGGGGGATGACGTGGGCCGGGGGTCGATGGCGGGACAGGCAAGAGCGAGGTACAGTGAGGAGATTAGTGGTGGAGGAGCGGAGGGTGCGGGCTGGGCAGTAGAAGGAGAGAAGGGAGGTGAGGTAGGAGGGGGCGAGGTGATGGAGAGCCTTGAAGCCCAGGGTGAGGAGTTTCTGCTTGATGCGCAGATTGATCGGTAGCCACTGGAGGTTTTTGAGGGGGGAGTAATATGTCCAGAGCGTTTCTGGACAAAGATAATCCGGGCAGCAGCATGAAGTATGGATTGAAGTGGAGAGAGACACGAGGATGGGAGATCAGAGAGAAGGCTGGTGCAGTAGTCCAGACGGGATAGGATGAGAGCTTGAATGAGCAGGGTAGCGGTTGGGATGGAGAGGAAAGGGCGGATCTTGGCAATGTTGCGGAGCTGAGACCGGCAGGTTTTGGTGATGGCTTGGATGTGAGGGGTGAATGAGAGAGCCGAGTCGAGGATGACACCAAGGTTGCGGGCTTGTGAGACGGGAAGGATGGTAGTGCCGTCAACAGAGATGGGAAAGTCAGGGAGAGGACAAGGTTTGGGAGGGAAGACAAGGAGTTCAGTCTTTGACATGTTGAGCTTTAGGTGGCGGGCGGACATCCAGATGGAGATGTCCTGAAGGCAGGAGGAGATGCGAGCCTGGAGGGAGGGGGAGAGAGCAGGGGCAGAGATGTAGATTTGGGTGTCATCAGCGTAGAGATGATAGTTGAAGCCGTGGGAGCGAATGAGGTCACCAAGGGAGTGAGTGTAGATTGAGAACAGAAGGGGACCAAGCACTGAACCTTGGGGAACCCCCACAGTAAGAGGATGGGAGGGGGAGGAGGAGCCTGCAAAAGAGACTGAGAAAGAACAACCAGAGAGGTAAGAGGAGAACCAGGAGAGGACGGAGTCTGTGAAGCCAAGGTCAGATAACGTGTTGAGGAGAAGGGGGTGGTCCACAGTGTCAAAGGCAGCTGAGAGGTCGAGGAGGATTAGGACAGAATATGAGCCGTTGGATTTGGCAAGCAGGAGGTCATTGGTGACCTTTGAGAGCGCAGTTTCCATGGAATGAAGGGGACGGAAGCCAGACTGTAGGGGGTCGAGGAGAGAGTTGTTGTTGAGGAATTCTAGGCAGTACGTGTAGACAACTCGTTCAAGGAGTTTGGAAAGGAATGGTAGGAGGGATATGGGACGATAACTAGAAGGTGAGGTGGGGTCGAGAGAGGGTTTTTTTTAGGATGGGAGAGACATGGGCATGTTTGAAGGCAGAGGGGAAGGAACCAGTGGAGAGTGAGCGGTTGAAGATGGAAGTTAAGGAGGGGAGAAGGGATGGAGTGAGAGATTTCATAAGATGAGAGGGAATGGGGTCAGAAGTACAGGTGGCCGGAGTAGCACTTGAGAGGAGGGAGGAGAGTTCCTCTGAGGATACCGCTGGGAAGGATGGGAGAGTAGCAGAGAGTGTTGAGAGCCGGGGGGTTGGAAAAAGGGGGGAAGAGACTTTGGGGAGGTCGGACCTCATGGATTTAATTTTGTTAATGAAGTAGGAGGCCAGATCGTTGGGGGTGAGGGAAGGAGGAGGGGGAGGAACCGGGGGCCTGAGAAGGGAGTTGAATGTACGGAAGAGCTGGCGGGGGTGATGGGCATGGGTGTCAATAAGGGAGGAGAAATAGTTTTGTCTGGCAGAAGAGAGGGCTGAGTTAAGGCAGGAAAGGATAAACTTGAAGTGAACGAGGTTGGCATGGTGTTTAGACTTTCGCCAGCAGCGTTCGGCAGCTCGAGCATAAGAGCGAAAGAGGCGGACAGTGGCAGTGATCCAGGGCTGTGGGTTAGTGGTGCAAGAGCGGCGAAGGGAAAGGGGAGAGAGCGAGTCTAGCTGAGTAGAAATGGTAGAGTTGAGAGCAGTAATCTGATCATCAAGACTGGGTAGAGAGGAGAGGGCGGCGAGGTGGGGTGTGAGGCGCTCCGAATTTTCCTTGTCGAAAATAAGGCAAAGTACTGCATTCTTTCGCTCCCGTTAGTGTACTAAAAGCCCATGTTATCTTTGAAACTATAATCCAATTTGCATGATCGTTTCTCTTAACGGAAAGTAACGTCTAAACTTCTGAGTTCATTACGCTAGATTACTGTGTTGCAGGCTTCCTCTCTGAAAGCTTTAGCCATTTGTTTGTAATCTGCTCAAGGACAGGTGCCATGACTTGTATTGCTACTGTATTTTTCCAAGTGTCTAGTGCACTGGTCTATTCGTTGTAATTGTTCAAAAAACCTTGTGGGTGATGAAGATTTAGACAACTCCATCATTACACTCCAAAAAGTATTCCTTTAGTAGTTTGTTTTTTTTTTTTTGGTAACAAGTGATCAATGATTGGTGGTCCATGGAACCACATTTGTTCCCTTATTTCAGTTGATCCTTCTTATATGCGGAAAAACAGAAAATTCTGCAAATTTTTCCCTTCGTTAGGGTTTTCAGATTTCCTATGGCATGCTATGGATGGCATAGTGGACAGAGTGCAGGACTGGGAGTCAGAAGGTCATGGGTTCTTATCCCAGCTCCGACACTTGTCTGCTCTGTGATCTTGGGCAAGTCACATCACTTCTCTGTGCCTCAGTTACCTCATCTGTAAAATGGGGATCGAAATTGTGAACCCCACTTGGGATAGGGGTTGTGTCCAACCCAATTTGCTTGTATCCATCCCAGAGCTTAGAAGAGTGCCTCGCATGTAGTAAGTGCTTAACAAATATTGTAACTTTTGTTATTATAATACCATTTGTTATCTTCCTTTTCAGAAGTCACTGTTTCCCACTATTGTATTTCAAACTGGGACGCCAGAATACCTCACCAGGTACCATCACCGGCTCTTCTCCGTGGCATCGAAGAGCCTTCATTCCATCCTGCTTTCCACCTCCCGGGGGCAAAGACGAAAGCAAATGCCCTATGAGGACTCCGCAGAATCCCAGGAAGACTGACATGGGTTGTGGGGAGGGGGCTGCCGTATCAGATGCTGTGGCTACTGATGGGCCTTATACTCTTAGCTACGTGTAACCTGAAATCCTGCTCTTATCGACCCAGTACTTTAATGAATTCTGTTTATATCTGGTCAATTTGTTCTCATCTTGTATGCTTCTTTTGAGCTGTCTTTTATGGCTTCTACTATGCCAGTGGCAATGTCTAATTCCAACCACTGTATCTCTTTCCAGCACTTAAGTTTATTAAGTGCTTAATAAACTTGTTGTGGGCAGGGAATGTGTATCTTGATTTTTATATTGTACTCTCCCAAGTGCCTAGTACAGTGCCTTGCACACACTAAGAGCTCAGTAAATATGACTAAATGAATGAGTGAACGAATACTATTGCTACTACTACTATTGATGTTTTGTAAGCATTATCTGTCATTACTCCAATAGCCCGGTGCTTTCTTTGACAGTAGGGCTTCATGTCCTGATGTTAAATGATGAGGCACTGATATTACTTCTAGGCTATCACCTATACCCAATTACAAACCCCAGTTTACATTTACAGAGTAATTCCAGCGTTAATCGCAGTCAGCCTCATGCATAGAACCATCCATACGTTGAGTATAATGCTATCGAGAAATCCGGGCTGAAGAGTGGAACTGTCCACCCCTCTGTGGTTGGTCACCGGCAGTCATTATAGGCCCCAATCTTCACTGTGATCCATCGTTTGTCAGAGAACTTGTCTACCTACTCTGTTGCTGTGTACTTTCCCAAGCTCTTAGAATGGGGCTCTGCACAGGTAAGTGCTGCATAAATGTGACTGATTGAGTGACAGTAATTGTAGTTGAAGCAGCGTGGCATAGTGGAAGGAGCATGTGCCTGTGAGCCAGAATTCGTGGGTTCTAATCCTGGATCTGCCATTGATCAGCTGTGTGATTTTGGGCAAGTCACTTGAATTCTTTTTGCCTTTGTTACCTCATCTGTAAAATGGGAATTATGACTGTGAGCCCCAGGTGGGACAACCAACTGCCTTGTATGTACTCCAGTGCTTTGAACAGTGCTTGGCACATGGTTAGTGCTTAACAAATGCCATCATTAGTAGTAGTTGTTGTTGTTGAGATCAATCATCATGTGCTGGGCTCCATGGACAGGTCCTGTGCCTACCCTGTGAGCAAGGGTCCCTGCTCCTCCTCCTTACCCCACGATCTCACTTTCATCACGTGACCTCATAGAACCCTGACAACCTCACCGTATAAAACCCTAGAAAATGGGCAACCCCCAGATCTACCTCTCCTTTCTCTGTGAGGAATCTGAGAGGGCAGCCACCATGGCAAATTCTCTGTTAAGATTTGTTCTAAAGGAATCTCCGAGTTTCTCCCTTGGCCACCTGTCAGGTAGGGTCTCTCTAGAGGCTTTTGGAATTTGTTTCTCTAGATAGCTGGTCCACACCTGGGTGGTTATATTTTCCTGTCAGAAGGTGGCGCTCCGGTGGGTCCCTTACCCCCGATGAAGGAGGAAATGTTCCTATCGCTGAGAAGTCCAAGAGCCGACCCGGGGGGAAGGGGGTCTGCTAAACATTTCCACCTAGTCCTGGGCCCTAAACCACTGCTCAGCTCGAATCCATTCGGGGCACTTTGGACCTACGAACAGACGCACACACAGACACAGTCGGAACGCCCTCGCTAATATGCTTCCAATCCAGTTGCAACTAGGTTTGGGGATGGATGGGGAGCGTTCAGATGACCCAGTGCCAAGCTGACCTGGGGATGGACGTCCGTTTCTGTTTCCTCTGCATGGCTTCAAGCTCTTCATAGCAGGTGATACCAGCTGTGGCCCAGCGAGGAGTGGAGTGGGGACCGCAATGGCTCGGGGAGTTCTGCACCCAAATTGGAGGGTAACGTTGCTTTGGGGACCCTCCACTGGCACAAATCACTCAACTTGGGGCATTGCCACCCGCTCCTACCGTTCCCAAAGCCAGTTGAAGGTGCAGAAGGGAGAGGAGGATGGGCCCCATCTATAAAAGGTTAAGAGGCCCCCAAAGCAGCGGCAGGAGCCAAGCAGGATGATAGTGCTAGGCCGTAGGGCTTCTTTCCTTGCCAGGGTGGCCTGAGTCATCCACTGCTATAGGGCCTCAGAGGTGGTCCGGTGCCTCCAGGTCGTAGCAGTGCACGTCTCAGCGCTAGTTCCAGCGCCACCCACACCTCCCGGACCAGGAAGCGGCCCTATGACTTGGTGACCAGAGGGGAGACACAGGAAGATGGGCCGCCTAGAAAAATGGTCAAGAGGCCTGGAAGGCGACATCTGGAGCTGTTGAGGTTGACCAAGCTGGGGCACTGGGCCTCCTTCGTAACATGGTAAGTAAGGGGGTTCTGGTGTTACAGGTCCTCAGATTTGGTAGGGCGTCCCCAGCCCGTGGCCATGCCAGTGTGTGTGCCAGTGCCCGTGCCACCGGCCACTCCCCGGTCCAGAAAGTGGCCCCATTCCCCGGTGGCTCCTGAGAAGGGGGAGGACGATGGGTCACCATCAAAGAAATGGAGAAGCAGTGACATGGAGGGTCCTGCCACTGGTCAGGTGAGGGCAGCGGGAGAAGAGGCCCACGGCAGCGGCGGCTGCCTCATCAGCACCACCCAGAGCCAAGCTACCCCGCACGGACACGGCTGACCCTACCCCGATACATCTCGCTGGAATGAAACAGGACAGGAAAGAGAGCTTACCCCCGGGTCCAGCGGTGATATTGCCCAGTGATTCCCCAAAGCAGACTGGCGGGGGGAGACCATGCTGGCCTGCCCAATACAACCACCGGCCCGGTGGTACCATCACCGTACCACCCTCCCCTACACCTTCTCTGGGCAGCCGGAAACGTCCTCATACCACCCTCCTGACTCCTCCTCTGACCAGCTGACACCGTGATAGTGCCACCCTTCTTGATACCACTTCCAGGGTGCCAGACCCATCTTCGTGACTCCTCCCTGACACCTCCTTTGGGTCTCTGGCACCGTAATCATGTCATCCTTCTCGACATCGATTCCGGGACACGGGACCATCACGGTGCCACCCTCACTGACACTGCCTCTGGGTCACCAGCATTGTCCACCGTGCCACCTTCTTTCGGTGCCACTACCGGGCTGCTGACATTGTGATCCTGCCATTTTCTCCGATACCTACTCTGGTCAGCCAGTAACGTCACTGTGTCAGCCTCAATGCCACACCTCTGGGTCGCCGGTACAGTCATCGTGCCACCCTACCTGACATCACCTCTGGGTCACTGGCATTGTCACCGTGCCACCTTCCACCACCACCACCGGCCTGGCATCTGTGGCACTATCCTAGCTCCAGCCTCCCCAGTGCCTCCTCTGGGCAGCCAGCACATTCACCGTGCCTCCTTCCCTAACAGTGGCCCCATCACTGTGCCGCTGTGCCACCTTCCTTGATGCCTCCTCTGAGCAACCAACAATATCATAGTATCACCCTTCTCAACACCACCTGAGGCTATCGACACCATCATAGATAAGCCTTCCATGACAGCTCCTCTGGGACCCCAGCACCATCATCCTGCCACCTTACCTGCATCGCCCCTGGGTCACTGGCAATGTCATCAAGACACCCACCCCTGACACTATCACCAAGCCATTGACAATGTCATCGTGCCACCTTCCCTGAAACATTTTATAGTCAGCCGGCCCTGTCAACAACGAGCCTTCCTGAAAACTCCTCGGAGCCATGGACAAAGTCAATCTGCAACCCTTCCACACATGTCCTCTGGGCCACTGGCACTGTCATCGTGCCACTCTACCCGACACCTCATGTGCAGCCGGCATCCTCATAGTGCCACCTTTCTCGACACCGCCTCTGGGCCACCGGCACAGTCATTGTGCTACCATCTGGGCCAGAAGGTACCATCATCATCATCATCATCATCATCATCAATCGTATTTATTGAGCGCTTACTGTGTGCAGAGCACTGTACTAAGCGCTTGGGAAGTACAAGTTGGCAACATATAGAGACAGTCCCTACCCAACAGTGGGCTCACAGTCTAAAAGGGAGAGACAGAGAACAAAACCAAACATAATAACAAAATAAAATAAATAGAATAGATATGTACAAGTAAAATAAATAAATAAATAAATAGAGTAACAAATATGTACAAACATATATACATATATACAGGTGCTGTGGGGAAGGGAAGGAGGTAAGATGGGGGGATGGAGCAGGGATGAGGGGGAGAGGAAGGAAGGGACTCAGTCTGGGAAGGCCTCCTGAAGGAGGTGAGCTCTCAGTAGGGCCTTGAAGGGAAGAAGAGAACTAGCTTGGCAGATGGGCAAGGGGAGGGCATTCCAGGCCCGGGGGATGACGTGGGCCGGGGGTCGATGGCGGGACAGGCGAGAACGAGGTACGGTGAGGAGATCAGCGGCAGAGGAGCGGAGGGTGCAGGGTGGGCTGTAGAAGGAGAGAAGGGAGGTGAAGTAGGAGGGGGCGAGGTGATGGAGAGCCTTGAAGCCCAGGGTGAGGAGTTTCTGCCTGATGCGAAGATTGATTGGTAGCCACTGGAGATTTTTGTGGAGGGGAGTAACATGCCCAGAGCGTTTCTGGACAAAGACAATCCGTGCAGTAGCATGAAATATGGATTGAAGTGGGGAGAGACACGAGGATGGGAGATCAGAGAGAAGGCTGATGCAGTAGTCCAGACGGGATAGGATGAGAGCTTGAATGAGCAGGGTAGCGGTGTGGATGGAGAGGAAAGGGCGGATCTTGGCAATGTTGTGGAGCTGATACCGGCAGGTTTTGGTGACGGCTTGGATGTGAGGGGTGAACGAGAGAGCCGAGTCGAGGATGACACCAAGGTTGCGGGCTTGTGACGGGAAGGATGGTAGTGCTGTCAACAGAGATGGGAAAGTCAGGGAGAGGGCAGGGTTTGGGAGGGAAGACATGGAGTTCAGTCTTGGACATGTTGAGTTTTAGGTGGCGGGCAGACATCCAGATGGAGATGTCCTGAAGGAAGGAGGAGATGCAAGCCTGGAGAGAGGGGAGAGACCAGGGGCAGAGATGTAGATCTGGGTGTCATCAGCGTAGAGATGATAGTTGAAGCCGTGGAAGCGAATGAGGTCACCAAGGGAGTGCGTGTAGATCGAGAACAGAAGGGGACCAAGCACTGAACCTTGAACCAAGCACTGATCATTGTGCCACTCTCCCTGATCCCCCCTCTGGGCAACTGGCATCGTCATTGTGCCATTCTTCTCGCCACCACCTCCAGGCCACCAGCACTGTCATCTCGCCACTTTCCTTGACAGGTCCTATGAGCCACCGACACCATCATCGTGCCACCCTGACCGACACCACCTATAGGCATTTGGCACAGTCACCGTGCCCCCCTACATGAAATTTCTGGGCCATTGGCACAGTCATTTTGCCACCCTTCTTGAAACAACTTCCGGTCTGTTGGCATTGTTATCGTGCCAACCTCTTTGACACCACCTCTAGATCACCATGCCACCCTCCACTGACACCACCACCAGGCCACTAGCACTGTCATCGTAACCCCCCCTCCACCCCCGACACCTCCTCACGGCAGCTGGCCCTGTCACGGTGCCACCTTCCTGATCCCTCCTCCAGGCAACTTGTACAGTCTCCATGTTACCCTCCCTGACATGCCTCTGGGCTGCCCCAAGATTCAGCAAACCAGCCACCTCTACGCTTCTTCTGGGCCAGCTGGGCCACCTGCTATGACACCTCCGCTGGGCCACCGCATCCTGTCATCCCAACTCCTCAGCCCTGTCACCTCCGCCTCCCATACCAGCACCACTGGGCCGCTAGCCCCACTGTCCTTACCTCCTCTGCTGGGCCACCACACGAGCCGCCTGGGCATCTCAGCTGGGCCAATGCACCAGCCGACCTGACACGTCCTCCTGGGCCACTGCTGTCAATCACTTCTGACACCTCCAGGGCCAACAGAGCAGCCATTCTGACCCCTCCTTCTGGGCCACTACTGCCTCCCACCCTGACTCCTCTGGGCCAACGCACCTGCCACACCAAAACCTCAGGTGGGCCACTACTGCTACCCAGCTTTACACCACAGGCGGGCCACCACACCAGCCGACGGACAACTCTGCTGGGCCAGTGGTGTCACCTGATCCAACACCCCTGACAGACCACCGCGGCCAGCCCCCGGACACCTCTTCTGGGCCACTGCACCAACCGCCATGATGCTTCCACTGGGTCACCCCCACCACCTGCCCTGACACCTCCGCTGGGCTACCGCCATCACCCATCCTTACATCTCCACCAGGAGACCACATCTGCCCTGCCGACACCTCTGCCAGGCCACTTCTCAAGCCACCCCAAGACCCTGAATTTGGCATTGAGTTTGGCCGATTCAGAAGGGTCCAGTGCATTTCACAGATGTACTAACTGCCTGACAAACCACAGGTCATCTATCACCTCTTCTCATGTCACCATCTCCTGAATGTCCAGGTTTAGTCATGGATGCCTATTACAGAGAAGAACTTAGAACCCTATAATTATTGTTAGTATTATTATTATTATTATTATTATTATTATGATGATTATTATTATTCTGTGCCATCGAGTCATTTGCGATTCATAGTACTCCATGGATTTCTTTCTCCAGATGGATACTTTCTCCAGAACGTCCTGTCCTCTGCCTTAATCTGCAAAATTTCTAACGGTTCTTCCATTATTGTTGCTTTGGTCCCTATCTAGCTGCCTATATACCTCTTCTTCGTTTTTCCTGGACTTTTCCTAGCATTAATGTCTTCTCCAGAGAACCAGTCCTCCTAATTGCATGTCCAAAATGAGCTAATGTATGTCGAGACTTTGGGCCCTGAAAAGACCACGTGGGTTTAATTTGTTTGGTTTTCAGGCAGTCCATGGTATTTGCAAAAGCCTTCTCCAATACCGCATTTCCAAAGAATCGAAGTTCTTTCTATCCTGTCTTTTCACTGTCCGGCTTTCAGATCCATACATTGTCACTAGGAATACCATAGAGTTTAATCATTTGTGTTTATGTGGCAATTGGTACATCAGCACAGCACATTTCATGTCTTTTCTGGGCTCTTCATAGTAACTCTTCCTATCATTAATCTTTGGCGTTTTGCTTGGCTACTAGTTCCTTTATTATTGATTATCCATCCCAAGAGAGAAAAGAGTATCAACTATTTCAAACTTCTCTCTGTCTAGGACTAAAGTGTTAAAACTTTCAGTTGCCATTATCTCTGTTTTCTTGGCAATGAAATATAGGCCCATCTTTTTGCTCTGCTTCTTAATTTTTAATATTAAGCCCTTCAAGTCTTCTTTACTTTCTGCTAGTAGGGTTATATCATCAGCCTAACGAAGCTTGTTTGTATTCCTCCCTCCAATCCTTACTCCCCGTTTGTCTTCATCGAGTCCAACTTCTCTCATTAGGCATTCTGTGTAAAGGATGAGCAGATAAGGCAATAAGATACATCCTTGACGTACAACCTTGCCAATGGAAAACCAAACTGTTTCTCCCTATTCTGTTCTTATTGTAGCCACCTGTCTGTCATAGAGAGAAGCAGCGTGGCTCAGAGGAAAGAGCACGGGCTTTGAAGTCATAGGTCATGGTTTCAAATCCCGGCTCTGCCAACTGTCAGCTGTTTGACTTTGGGCAAGTCACTTAACTTCTCTGTACCTCAGTTACCTCATCTGTATAATGGGGATTAAGACTGTGAGCCCCCCACGGGACAACCTGATCACCTTGTAACCTCTCCAGGGCTTAGAAATAGTGCTCTTGTCTGCCCAGTTTTGTTACTGACTTCCATTTCTTTCCATATGCTGTTATAATATTCCTGTCTGTCCTTCCTGGCAGCATGCTGGACTTCTCTGTTCAGTTCATTAACCAAGTTCTTTTGTCCTCTGATTTTTTGCTTCCTTTCCTTTCTTGGCTACTTCCTAAGTAACGTTTGATATCCATTTTAGCATTTTCTTCTTCCTAACCATTTGTAATACTGTGTCACTTTCTTCCTTGATGACATTTTTAATCTCCATCCACATTTCCTCTGGTTCCTTGTCTGTAAGATTAAGCGCATCAAATATGTTTTTTTACATGATTCTGTTGCCGAACTGTACTTTCCAAGCCGTTATTACAGTGCTCTGCACACAGTAAGCTCTCAATAAATACGATTGAATGAATGAATGATCCTTAAATACGGGGGAATATTCATCAGTTCAGATTGGGACACCTATAAAGCATGATTGATCTTCCTAAGTTTTAGCCTGAGTTTACACATTGACAGCTCGTGATCTGTTCCTCAGTCAGCCCCAGGTCATGCTTTTGATGCCAAAATAGAACTTCTCCATCTCTTTCTACAAATAGTATAGTCTATTTGATTTCTATATAGTCCATCTGGTGAAGTCCATGTCGTCGTTTAGGTTGGAACACGAAGGTGTTGGCAATACAAAAGTCATTTGATTCATAGAAATCATAAGTCGGTCCCCAGCTTGATTCCTATTTCCAAGACCATATTTTCCAACAACTTTCACTTTCATTCCGTTACCAACTTTTGCATTCCAATCCCCAGTGATAATCAACACATCGTGCTTGCAGCGTTTATCAAAATCTCTCTCTACTTCACTGTAAAACCTCTCTATTTCTTCTTGTCCTGCATTTGTTGTTGGGTAATACACCTGAAGTATGGTCCTACTGAATGGTTTTCCTCTGAACCTAATAGATATCAATCGGTCATTGACAGCTTTATATCCAATAAGTGTCTTAGCAATTTTCTTTGTTTCAATTATTGCTATGACATTTCTTTTTTCAGCATGGGCAGAGTAATGTATAATGTGCTCATTCGATTGGAAATGCCCAATACCAGTCCATTTCAGTTTGCTTATTCCTATGATGTCAACCTTCAATCGGTTCATTTCATTCTTGACTATTTCCAACTTACCCTGGTTCATATTTCATACATTCCATGATGCAATAATAAGAGCATCTTTACAGCTTCAGATACTCATTTCTTGTGTGGCAACGTCAACGACCGGGTGTTCCAAAGGCTTTATTCTGGACACATCATAAACACCCATGATACTCTGAGACATCACCTGCTCTTCCTCAGCAGCTCATTGAGCTCACCTCATCCAGGAGATCTTCCCTGACAGAGCCCTTCCTTTTCCTCTCCTTCTCCTCTCCTCCCTATCACCTTCTACTTCCCTCTGCTCTACCACCTTCCCCTCCCCACAGCACTTGTGTATATTTGTACATATTTATTACTCCATTCATTTTATTAATGGTGTGTATATAGCTATAATTCAATTTATTCTGATGGTATTGACACTTGTCTACTTGTTTTGTTTTCTTGTCTGTCGCCCCCTTCTAGACTGTGAGCCCGTAGTTGTGTAGGAACCGCCTCTATATGTTGCTGATTTGTACTTCCCAAGCGCTTAGTACAGTGCTCAGCACGCAGTAAGTGCTCAATAAATACGATTGAATGAATGAATTAATAAATAAGTGCCTACCAACCTGAGGGCCTCATCTTTCAGCACTATATAATAATAATAATGATGGCATTTATTAGGCTCTTACTATGTGCAAAGCACTATTCTAAGAGCTGGGGAGGTAACAAAGTGATCGGGTGGTTCCACGGGTGCTCACAGTCTTAAACCCCATTTTACAGATGAGGTACCAGAGGCACAGAGAAGTTAACTGACTTGCCCAAAGTCACACAGCTGACAATTGGCAGAGCTGGGATTTGAACCTATGACCTCTGACTCCAAAGCCCGGGCTCTTTCTACTGAGCCATGCTGCTTCTCTGCTTCTCTGATATCTGTAATCATTCTGGTATATGCATCCATAGAGTTTTCTTGGTAAAAATGCAGAAGTGGTTACTATTGCCTCCCTCCTCTCGGTGAAAATTTGAGTCTCTGCATTGTCCTTGATCAACATTTTGACCATTTGATCACCTTCCTTTGACTATTTCCTATAGCATTGTTGCCCAGCACAGGTGAATCAACTTTGTCTGATTCTTCCGTTTAGACCCTTCCATTATGGGTAACCCAGCGAGGGTATCACTCAATGGCAAAGCTTTAAGCTTCATTGGCATATGCAAACGCTTCTGCCACATTAAGGCATTGATTCATAAGAGAGCTTCTTGCCATATCCAACAGCATAACCTATTTGTCCTCTACCTCTCATCTGCCTTAAGCACTGACAACACTGACAACCACCTTCGCCTGGAAACATAATCCAGCCTCGGCTTCAGTGACACTGTCCTCTCCTGATTCTTCTCTATTCTCTCTAGCCGCTTATTCTCAGGCTCATTCGTTTTCAGGTTCCTCCTTTGCCTCCCACCCCCAAACTGTGGGGGTCCCTCAAGGTTCAGTTCTGGGTCCCCTTCTATTCTCTATCTACACTCACTCCCTTGGAGAACACATTTGCACCCATGGCTTCAACTACCACCTCTAAGATGCCCAAATCTACATCTCCAGTCCTGATCTCTCTCCCTTTCTGCAGTCTCGCATTTCCTCTTGGCTTCAAGACATCTCTATTTGATATCCTCCTGTCACCTCAAGCTGAACACGTTCAAAACAGAGCTCCTTATCTTCCCACCCAAACCCTGTCCTCCCCCTGACTTTCCCATCACTGTAGACAGTATCACCATCCTTCATGTCCCTCATTATCCTTTACTCCTCTCTCGTTTTCCACCCCAATATTCAATCCATCATTACATCATGTCAGTCGCACCTTCACAACATCACTAATATATGCTCTGTCCTCTCCATCTAAACGTCTACTACATCAATCAAATCACTCATCCTAACAACCTGGATTACTGTATCAGCCTCCTTGCTGACCTCTCTTCCTTCTGTGTCTCCCCACTCCTGTCCATATATCACTATGTTGCCCCAATCATTCTTATACAAAGACCTTCAGGTCATATTTCCCCACTCCTCAAGAAACTGCAATGGTTGCCCATTCACCTCCATATCGATCAAAAAGTCATCACCACTGGCTTTAAAGCACTCAATCACCTTGTCCCCACCTACCCTACTCTCCCACTACAACCCAGGCCCAACACCTAGCTCCTCTAATGCTAACCTTTTCATTATATCTCGATCTCATCTATCTTGCCACTAACCCCTTGCCCATGTCCTCCCTCTGGCCTGGAATTCCCTCTCTCCCTAAGATCCAACAATTACTCTCTCCCCTTCAAAGCATTGTTGAAGGCACATCTCCTCTAAGAGGTCTTCTCTAAGCCCTCCTTTCTTCTTCTCATATCCCCTTCTGCATTGCCCTGACTTGCTGCCTTTATTCATACCTCCTCCCAGCCCCAGCACATTTATTTACATATCTATAATATATTTATTTCTATTAGTGCCTCTCTCACGCTCTAGACTGTAAGTTTGTTGTGGGCAAGGAAAATGTGGATTAATGGTTAAATTGTATTGCCCATGCACCTAGTATGGTGCTTTACACAGGGTAAGTGCTCAATAAATACTACTAACTAATTGAGTGTGGGAAAGAGAGCCGAGGGGTGGAGTGGAGAGCAGAGAGATGAGGGGTAGTGCTGCAGAGAGCATAGACCTGAGGGGCACATTTATTTATTTATTTATGCAGAGCACTGTACTAAGTGCTCGGGATATTACAATGTAACAATAAAAAGACACATTCCCTGCCCACAACAAGCTTACAGTCTAGAAGGGGAGACTGACATTAGTAGAAATAAACTACAGATACAGACATGAGTGCTGAGGGGCTGGGAGGGGGGAATGAATAAAGGGAGCAAGTCAGGGTGAAGCAGAAGGGAGTGGGAGAAGAGGAAAGGAGGGCTTAGTCAGGGAAGACATCTTCGAGGAGATAGAATGACCTACATCCATACCACACTGTAAGAACCGTGTGATAACCAATTGTACCACTTCAGCTCCAGGAACTGCCAAGATAAGCATGGGAACTGGCTCTTCACCCTCACTCAATCTCCTGAGCTGGACACTCTAGAGCCAATCAGAAGCCGGCATGGGGTCCTCGGGAGCAGGCAGGAAAGGATGCTAAATTCAGCAACCAAGTTATTCTAGAATGGACAAGGAACCCCACAGATTCATTCATTCATTCATTCAGTTGTATTTACTGAGCACTTACTGTGTGCAAAGCACTGTACTAAGCGCTTGGGAAGTACAACCTGGCAACATATAGAGACGGTCCCTACCTAACAGTGGGCTCACAGTCTAGAAGGGGTACAAATATAATAATAGCAATAATAATAATAGTAATATTAATAATAATGACATTGAATAAGCATTTACTAAGCGCAGGTTACAAGGTGATCAGGTTGTCCCATGTGGGGCTCACAGTCTTAATTCCTATTTTACATAAGAAGGAACTGAAGCACAGAGAAGTTAAGTGACTTGCCCAAAGTCACACAGCTGACAAGTGGCAGAGTTGGGATTTGAACCCATGACCTCTGACTCCAAAGCCCGTGCTCTTTCCATTGAGCCAAACTGCTCATCTGCCATCTGATCTATCTGATCTGCCTCTGAATAAGACTGCCCCTCCAAAAGACCTGCACAAAGAGAAACAAATCAGAAATCGCCCTAGAGGAATGGTATCCAACATCCGGCCACCCACCCACTGTCCCGCCTGTCAATGTGTTGTCACACCTGAGGAGGCAGGGGCCCGGATGTTCCACTGTCCACCTTTACAGGTGGGACCGAGGACCTTTGGGCCCTTCCAGTGCTCCAAGTTGCTTCGACTTTGGCTGGGGACCAGGGCCACCCTACTTTCTGGCTTAATCCTTGGGCAGTGGTAAGGGACTGGAAAGAGGACACGCTGTCTTCCTCGAAGGATTCTTAGCCAGTATTCTGTGGTCTGTTCCATCCTCCATCACTCCTCAGGAGCCCAGGGGCTTGGCTCCTGCCACCCACTCACTGATCCCTTCTAGAAAAGGAATCCTTGAAAACTCAGTCTGACAAGGCCGGCTTTTTATTGATTATTGGTAAAACAATTACTAGGTGTCAGGCACTGTACTAAGCATTGGGAGAGATACAAGCTAATCCGTTTGGACATAGCCTAGGTCCCACCTGGGGCTCACAATGTTTATTTCAATTTTACATATGTGGGAACTGGGGCCCAGAGAAGTGAATTCATTTGGCCAAGGTCACTCAGTAGACAAATGGGAGAGCTGGCATCAGAACCCACATCGTCTGTCTCCCAGGCCCATGCTTTAAATATGAGGCCATGATGCTTCCCAAGGGAGAGATGGAGGCCAGGGATAAGCCTCTCTAATGTGGGAGAAATCACCATGCCAAACCACTCAGGGGTGAGGGGTGGGGCCCCTTGCCATTATCTAGAAGGGTGATTCCTCCTCCTCTCCCGAAGAAATGTTGCCCAGTTCCCTCGTTCATTCATCCAATCGTATTTATTGAGTACTTACTGTGTGCAGAGCACGGTACTAAGCACTTGAAAAATACAATTCTGCAACAGATAGAGACAATCCCTACCCAACAGCGGGATCACAGTCTAGAAGGGGGAGACAGACAAGAAAACAAAACAAGTAGACAGGCATCAATACCATCAAATTAGATAAATAGAATCTATTCTATTCTATTCTCAGCAGCCCCTGCTCCCCATGTCTCCCCACATAGAAAAGGGAGGGAAAGAACCCTATCCTTCCTCTCCTGCTGCCATTTGGGCCCGCTATTCTAACCTCCATCCCTCCTTAAAACCCCACCCTCTCTTTTACCTCCCTGCCATGGACCAAGTGTCAGAACCCCAGAGTAAAGTGGATCCTAGAGATCCTAACAGTGATTTAGAGATCCGAGAGACAGGGAGCCGAGATGCAGAGAGCAGAAAACTGGGGTGCAAAGAGCAGAGAACTGGTGGACAAAATGCAGAAATTTGGGGTAAGATAGAAAAGACCTGGGTGTGGGCATAGAGCAGAGAGCCTAGAGTGGGCAGGGAGTCTGAGGAAGAGTGGAGAGAGCCCGAGGGCAGAGGGCAGAGGGCAGACCACTTGGGGGCATGGGGCAGAAAAGCTGGTGAGGCAGAGAGCAGAGTGCTGGGGGGCAAAACGTGCAGCGGGGGCAGAGAGTAGAAAGGTGGGGGGCAGAGATCAGAGAGCTGGGGGGCAGAGACATGAGGTATGGGGCCAGAGAGCTGGAGGGAAATAGGGCAGGGAGCTGCGGGGTAGAGAATTGGTGGGACAATGAGCCTGAGAGCTGGAAGTGGCCGGGGGGGGAGCGTTAGAGAGCTTAGTGACAGAGATCTGAGGAGTAGAGAGCTAGGGATCCAGAAAGCTGAGTGTCAGAGTGGTTGAGGGCAGAGATCAGAGAGCTGGATGCAGGAGGGGCAGAGAAGAAATTTGGGGGAGCAGAGAGCTGGGGCAAGGGGCAGAAAGCCAAGAGCTGGGTAAGGCAGGGGGCAGAGAGCTAAAAGTCAGAGAGCAGGGGGGAAAGAGTTGACAGGCAGAGAACTGGGGGAAGAGAGAGCTGTGTGGGATAGAGAAGTGGGGGTGGGGAATAGAAAGCTTGGGGGAAAGAGAGATGGGGGACAAAGAGTATGGGAATAGGAAGCAGGGAGTGGGGTGAAAGCACAGAGCTGGGGGAGGGGGAAAAAGCAGAACACGGGCCAAGAGCAGTAAGCACGGGGGCAGAGAGCCAGTTGGACAGGGAGCTGGGGGAGGAAATTGAGCTGATTTGCTGAGAGCTTGGGGGAGCAGGGAGTGAGGGACAAAGAGTAGAGAGATAGGGGTAAGACAGCAGATAGCTGAAGAACAGACTGCAGAGAACTGGGGGACGCAGAGCAGAGAGCTTGGGAATGGAGAGCTGAGAATTGGGGGGCAGGGCAGAGAGCTTATGGAAGATAGCAGAGGTCCGGGGGCAGAGAGCCTGGGGTAGAGAGACCTAAAAGGCATGAGTCTGTGAGGCAGGGCTAGGGAGCACAGAGCAGACGGGCAATGAGCAGGCAAGAAGAGAGCAGATTGGAAGAAAGCCGATAGCTCGGGGGCAGAGAATTGAGGGACAGAGGGCTGAGGGATAGAGGATTGAGGGACAAAGAGCTGAAGAGCAGAGAGCCTAGAGCTGAGGGACAGAGAGATAATGGCAGGAAGCAAAGAGTTCTGGGACAGAGAACTTGGGGGGGGCGGTCTTAAGTAGGGGGAGCAGAAAGTGGGTGGGCAGAAACCGGTGGGCCAGAAAGTGGGGGGGGGGGCTACAACTGGGGACTGCGAGCTGAGGGGCAGGGAGATGAGTAGTAGAGAGCTAGGGATCCAAAGATCAGCGAGGCAGAGAGTGGGGGGCCGAGAGGAGAAGGCAGACAACAGGGGGAACAGAAAGGGGGGCAAGGATTGGGGGACAGAGGTCAGGAGGTAAGACAGCTGAGGGGCAGATAGTGGCGGATAGTAGCAGAGGGACAGAGAGTAGAGGAGTAGAGGGCAAAGGGGCCGAGAGGCAGAAGGTTAGGGGGATAGACATCCAGGGAGATAGAAAGTTGGAGGGATAGAAAGCTGGGCAAACAGAAAGCTGGGTGTCAGAGAGCTGGGTGTCAGAGAGCAGAGAGCTGGGGGCAGAAAGCAGAGAGCTGGGGGGAAAGAGGTGAGAGATATGGGGGGCAGAGAGCTAAGGGACAAAGAGCAGAGAATTGGGGATAGGGCAAAGAGCTGGGAGATTGCACACATTTCTGGAGGCAGAGAGCTGGTGCTGAGAGTTGGGGTTAGAGAGCGGGTGGCAGAGAGTGCGTGGTAGAGAGCAGGCATCTGATGGGTAGAGAGCCCAGTTGCAGAGATCAGGGAGGTCAAAGAGAGCAGGGAGGCAGAGAAACAGGGCAGGGAGTCTGGGGGCAGAAGGGCATAGGACAGTAAGCAGAAGGCCAGAGAAGAAAAGGGAAGAGAGCAAAAAGCAGAGAACAAAAGGGCAGAGGACTGAGCAACAGTGAAATGAAGCAATTGGAGGTGAGAGTTGAGGGGCAGAGGGGCAGAGGGTAGAGAGTTGAGTGGCTGGGAGCTGAAGCGAAGACACAGAGAGCTGAGGGTCAGAGGGAATAGAGTTGAGGGACAGAAAACTGAAGGGTGGATCACAGGGAGGTGAGAGCAGAGGGGCAGAAAGCAGGGGGACATAGATTCAGAGAGCAGGTGGATAGAGAGCAGGGAGGCAGAGAACAAGGGCCAGAGATCAGGGGAAGAGATTCAAGGGGAAAAATTTGAGGGGCAGAGAACAGAAAGATACAAACCTTAAGGGCAGAGATCTGAGAGCTGAGGGGCTGAGAGTCAAGAGCTGGGTGTGGGGCGGGGTCGGGAGGGTGAGGGTGGAGAGACAGGTAGCAGAGACTACAGGGGCATGGAGCAGAGAACTGAGAGGCAGGGCAGGAAAGCAAGGGACAGAGAGAAGGGGGTCAGAGAACTGAAGGGCAGGGACCAAGGGGAGCTGATAGCCAGTGGCAGAAAGCTGAGAGGTGGAATTCTGGGGATCCAGAGAGCTCGGGTCAGAAAACCTAGAACCGAGGGGAAGAGAGCTGAGTTTTAGAGTCTCGGGGGGCAGACACTCTGGGGACAAAGACAAGGGGGGAAGAGACCAGGAGGGAAAACACCAGGGGGTAGAGAGGAGTGGGGAAGAATGCAGAATGGAAGAGTGCAGATGGGCATAGTGGCAGGGAGCCGAGAGCAAAGGGGCAGGGAGCCGAGAGCAAAGGGGAAGAGAGCTGATCGCAGGGTGGAAGGAAGGAAGAGGGGAAGGGAGCATTCATTCATTAATTCAAGAGTATTTATTGAGCGCCTACTGTGTGTAGAGAACTGTACTAAGCACTCGGAAAGTACAATTTATCTACAGAGAAAATCCATCCCAAACAACAGGCTCACAGTCTAGAAAGGGGGAGATAGACAGCAGAAAACAAAGTGGAAGAGAAAGGAGAGCTGAACGGTAGGGGAGGAGAGCTAAGGGTCAGCAGCACAGAGGGACAGAGGAGCATAAGGTTCAGAAGGAAAGGAGCGGAAAACAGCTGGGTAGAAAGCAGGGGGCATTCATTCATTCATTCAATAATATTTATTGAGCACTTACTGGGTGCAGAGCACTGTACTAAGAGCTTGGACAGTAAAACGTCATTAACAACCCGTACCCAACAATAGGCTCACAGTCAAGAAGGGTGGAGACAGACAGTCGAAAGCAGAGGGGAAGAGAAAGGAGAGACGAAGGGTAGGGGGAAGAGAGCTGAGGAGCAGAGGGTCTGAGAAGCAAAGGAGCAGAAAGCAGAGGGGTAGAAAGTAGGGGGCATTCATTCATTCATTCAATAGTATTTATTGAGCGCTTACTGTGTGCAGAGCACTGTACTAAGCACTCGGAAAGTACAATTCATCTACAGAGAAAATCCGTACCCAACAACAGGCTCACAGTCTAGAAGGTGGGGAGATACTTTTCATTCATTCAATCGTATTTATTGAGTGCTTACTGTGTGCAGAGCACTGTACTAAGCGCTTGGGAAGTACACGTTGGCAACATAGAGAGACGGTCCCTACCCAACAGCGGGCTCACAGTCTAGAAGGGGGAGACAGAGAACAAAACAAACCATATTAACAAAATAAAATAAATAGAATATGTACAAATAAAATAAAGAGTAATAAATCCATACAAACATATATACATATATACAGGTGCTGTGGGGAGGGGAAGGTGGTAAGTTGAGGGGGATGGGGACGGGGAGGAGGGGGACAGGAAGGAGGGGGTTGTAGTCCCAGTAGTCTGGGGGACAACTGCTCACACACTAGGCTATGGGACCCAAGGGCCCGGGCTTGGGAGTCAGAGGACGTGGATTCTGATCCCGGCTCCGCCACTTGTCTGCTTGTGTGACTTTGGGCAAGCCACTTTACTTCTCTGGGCCTCAGTTACCTCATATGGAAAATGGGGCTGAAGACTGGGAGCCCCATGTGGGATAACCTATTTTGTATCTACCCCAGCGGTTAGAACAGTGAGCCCTTCTTCTAGACTGTGAGCCCGCTGTTTGGTAGGGACCGTCTCTCCATGTTGCCAACTTGGACTTCCCAAGAGCTTAGTACCGTGCTCTGCACACGGTAAACGCTCAATAAATGCGATTGAATGAATGAACAGTGCTTGGCACATTGTAAGTGCTTAACAAATGCCATCATTACCATTATTAGTCCTGGCCTCCCTGGGGTCATGGGGCGGGGGGGAGGTCATTTGTACATACTTATTCTATTTATTTTACTTTGTTAATATGTTTTGTTTTGTTGTCTGCCACCCCCTTCTAGCCTGTGAGCCGTTGTTGGGTAGGTACCGTCTCTATATGTTGCCAACTTATACTTCCCAAGCGCTTAGTCCAGTGCCCTGCACACAGTAAGCGCTCAATAAGTACGATTGAATGAATGAATAAATAGTAAGCGCTTAACAAATGCCATCATTATTATTATTATTGACATCATCATCATCATCAATCGTATTTATTGAGCACTTACTATGTGCAGAGCACTGTACTAAGCGCTTGGGAAGTACAAATTGGCAAAATATAGAGACAGTCCCTACCCAACAGTGGGCTCACAGTCTAAAAGGGGGAGACAGAGAACAAAACCAAACATACTAACAAAATAAAAAAAATAGAATAGATATGTACAAATAAATTAAATAAATAAATAAATAGAGTAAAAAAATATGTACAAACATATATACATATATACAGGTGCTGTGGGGAAGGGAGGGAGGTAAGATGGGGGGATGGAGAGGGGGACGAGGGGGAGAGGAAGGAAGGGGCTCAGTCTGGGAAGGCCTCCTGGAGGAGGTGAGCTCTCAGTAGGGCCTTGAAGGGACGAAGAGAGCTAGCTTGGCAGATGGGCAGAGGGAGGGCATTCCAGGCCCGGGGGATGACGTGGGCCGGGGGTCGATGGCGGGACAGGTGAGAGCGAGGTACGGTGAGGAGATCAGCGGTGGAGGAGCGGAGGGTGCCGACTGGGCTGTAGAAGGAGAGAAGGGAGGTGAGGTAGGAGGGGGCGAGGTGATGGAGAGCCTTGAAGCCGAGGGTGAGGAGTTTCTGCCTGATGCGAAGATTGATTGGTAGCCACTGGAGATTTTTGAGGAGGGGAGTGATATGCCCAGAGCATTTCTGGACAAAGATAATCTGAGCAGCAGCATGAAGTATGCATTGAAGTGGAGAGAGACACGAGGATGGGAGATCAGAGAGAAGGCTGATGCAGTAGTCCAGACGGGATAGGATGAGAGCTTGAAGGAGCAGGGTAGCAGTGTGGATGGAGAGGAAAGGGCGGATCTTGGCAATGTTGTGGAGTTGAGACCGGCAGGTTTTGGTGACGGCTTGGATGTGAGGGGTGAATGAGAGAGCGGAGTCGAGGATGACACCAAGGTTGCGAGCTTGTGAGACGGGAAGGATGGTAGTGCCGTCAACAGAGATGGGAAAATCAGGGAGAGGGCAAGGTTTGGGAGGGAAGACAAGGAGTTCAGTCTTCGACATGTTGAGCTTTAGGTGGCGGGCAGACATCCAAATGGAGATGTCCTGAAGGCAGGAGGAGATGCGAGCCTGGAGAGAGGGGGAGAGAGCAGGGTCAGAGATGTAGATCTGGGTGTCTTCAGCGTAGAGATGATAGTTGAAGCTGTGGGAGCGAATGAGGTCACCAAGGGAGTGCGTGTAGATCGAGAACAGAAGGGGACCAAGCACTGAACCTTGGGGAACCCCCACAGTGAGAGAATGGGAGGGGGAGGAGGAACCTGCAAAAGACATCAGTCTACTTGTTTTGTTGCTGTTGTCCGTCTCCCCCTTCTAGCCTGTGAGCCTGCTGTTGGGTAGGGACCATCTCTAGATGTTGCCGACTTGTACTTCCCAAGCGCTTAGTACAGTGCTCTGCACACAGTAAGCGCTCAATAAATACGATTGAATGAATGAATGAAATGACATGGAGATCGTTTCCCCCTTCCCTGGCCCGTTATTGGCCCATTGCTTTCCCCTGTTGTTATACCATGAAGTGAGAGGGTGAGGCTGAGGAGCTTGGAGTGGTTTGAACCCAGTTGATTCTTTCATTCATTCAGTCATATTTGTTGAGCATTTACTGTGTGTGGAGCACTGTACTAAGCACTTGGGAGAGTACAATACAACAATATAAAATATACACATTCCCTGCCCATAAAGAGCTGCTTGGGGTTGGCTCCATCCACTACCCACCGGTCATGCCCAGTTTACCCAGGGGCCTACAGAAAATGCCAAGTTCCTAGGCTGCGAATCAGTGCACACAATTCCTTTCCAGAAAGCCAATGGTCTCGGTAAAGGGTTTGGAACTGGGGGCTTTGCTACTGCCCGTTCCCTCGGGGAAGTCCAACAGAGAGAACGGGCAGTTGAGAATTTGCCCCGATGAGATTTCTGAATAATAATAATGATAACGGCATTTCTATGTGCAAAACACTGTTCTAAGCGCTGGGGAGGTTACAAGGTGATCAGGTTGTCCCTCGGGGGGCTCACAGTCTTTATCCCCATTTTCTAGATGAGGTCACTGAGGCCCAGAGAAGTGATGTGACTTGCCCAAAGTCATACAGCTGACAGCTGGCGGAGCCGGGATTTGAATCCATGACCTCTGACTCCAAAGCCCGGGCTCTTTCCACTGAGCCACGCTGCTTCTCTGTGTCAAGTTCCCCTTCCTGGGTGGGTCGCTTGCCTTCTAACGGGCCTCTAGCTAACCCGGTTCCACCCTAGTTACCTCTGACGTACCTCTTCTTCTTTTGACACAGTTCCAAGTGCTGTTTGCCAACCTGGTGGCCTTATTTTGGTACAACTACCTCGCCTGACTCCGGAAGTGAGGAGGCCACGGTAAGCGCTCAATAAATACGATTGATTGATTGATCCGTCAGTGCCCTCCCTCTGGGCTCCCATCTCGGAATAGCCCCAGGGAGGCTGAGAGCAGACTGAGGCTACCCGAAGAAAACAGACACCTGGCCAGTGGAATCGATCCCTTCGGGAATCTCCTTGAATCTGATCCAACTCATTGAACTTCACCGATTGATAGATGGGAAACGATAGACTGTGAATGATCTGTACTGTGATGACCTTGCTGTCAGCTTTTGAACGTTGCTCTCGCTAAACTTCCATTTTTCAAAAATGGGACTCAATCAGAATGGTAATAAACTACAGTGTAGCCTCTTCAAAGGCAAGTTTTATTTCTCTGCTGGAAAATAGCCGTCCCCTTAGGGCTGTCCAGATAATAATAATAGTAATAATGATGGCATTTATTAAGCGCTTACT
>NW_024044865.1:40930-76945 GCF_015852505.1 Tachyglossus aculeatus | reverse complement strand
GTGCCTGTTGTACTTGTGAATATAAGGCCTTAAGGAAGTCATTTACCAATTTACAATAGGCCAATATGGCATCATTGGTAAGGGTTATATTCCATATTTGCCAGCCCACAGGAGGGGGAATAGAGAGGCACATAGGCTTCCCCATCAGACCGTCGTGTGGGCTGAAGCCTGTCTTTCGACTAGGCAGGTTTCCTAGACCGAAGAGAGTCAACGGAAGGTATTCTGGCCATTTCAATCTAGTGTCAGAGCATAGCTCATCTGTTTTTCAGCATCCTCTTGTACCGTCCTACCAGTACTGCAGACTGTGGGTCATAAGGGCAATGGAAATGCAGGTATATGCCTAGTCCTATACAGATATCGCCAACTATTTGTCCAGTAAAATGTGTCCCATGGTCACTATCGATTCTGGTAGGCAAGCCAAATTACGGAATAAGTTCCTTTAAAAAGAACTTTGGTACTGTCTTGCTAACTGCCTGTCGGCAGAGGAATGGCCTCAACCCTATATATATATCAATCAATCAATCATATTTATTGAGCACTTACTGTGTACAGAGGACTGTACTAAGTGCTTGGGAAGTAAAAGTTGGCAACATATAGAGACAGTCCCTACCCGACAGTGGGCTCACAGTCTAGAAGGGGGAGACAGAGAACAAAACCAAACATACTAACAAAATAAAATAAATAGAATAGATATGTACAAGTACAATAAATAAATAGAGTAATAAATATGTACATATATATATACATATATGCAGGTGCTGTGGGGAAGGGAAGGAGGTAAGACGGGGGAGATGGAGAGGGGGAGGAGGGGGAGAGGAAGGAGGGGGCTCAGTCTGGGAAGGCCTCCTGGAGGAGATGAGCTCTCAGTAGGGCCTTAAAGGGAGGAAGAGAGCTAGCTTGGCGGATGGGCAGAGGGAGGGCATTCCAGGCCAGGGGGATGACGTGGGCCGGAGGTCGACGGCGGGACAGGTGAGAACGAGGCATGGTGAGGGGATTAGCGGCAGAGGAGTGGAGGGTGCGGGCCGGGCTGTAGAAGGAGAGAAGGGAGGTGAGGTAGGAGGGGGCGAGGTGATGGAGAGCCTTGAAGCCAAGGGTGAGGAGTTTCTGCCTGATGCGCAGATTAATTGGTAGCCACTGGAGATTTATATATACACCTGTATGTATGTTTGTACATATTTATTACTCTACTTGTACATGTTTCCTATTCTATTTATTTTATTTTGTTAATATGTTTTGTTTTGATATCTATCTCCCCCTTCTAGACTGTGAGCCCGCTGTTGGGTAGGGACCGTCTCTATATGTTTCCAACTTGTACTTCCCAAGCGCTTAGTACAGTGCTCTCCACACAGTAAGCGCTCAATAAATACGCTTGAATGAATGAATGAATGAATGAACCCATCTTGAACTGGTATCTATTAACACCACAAAAACCCAAAACCCATCACCTTAGATATTGAGTAAAATCAAATAGAACGTTTGTATAGGGGACCCAAGGGTTTGTGTGTGCTGCCCAGGGAACCTTGATGATTTTCTCTACTTTATATTGTTGACCTATTAGGCATCTCGAGGCATACTGGAGAGCTAGCTTCCCTATCTAGGGTGCAAAGCAAAGCCTCGTAATGGAGTCCACCACACCCTTTTTTTCTGAATGGGCATGACCATGTGCCATCCTGACAAGGAAAGACAACACAGCGCAGTGGGCAACAGGAAGGTGGTTGTGCCCCCTCCCCACACCATAGTTCTGAAGGCGTTTGATAACTCTTAAGTGTTAACCAGGATTTTACCTTCCCCAGAGAGGCTGCTTTCTGGTGTGAAATGAAATCGTGGAGGGAAGGCCAGGGAGTAGAGGAGAGAGACACAAAAGTGGCGGCATCAGGAAATTGTGAGGAATGTAGAGCGGCCACTTGAGAAGCGGCATTCACGCGGGCATTACCCTTGGACACGAGATGAGAGGAGAAATGCACCACACATTTCACAACAGCAAGAGACACAGGTAGCAAGATGGCCTTTAAAAGGGATGCAGCAAGGAGCGCATTTCGGTTAGGAGTTCCCACATCCAAGAGGAAACCCCGTTGTTGATACGGGAAACCCATATCATTCACAATCCCAGAGGCATACCGGGAGTCAGTATAAATTGTCACGCTCTGTCCGGAGGCCACATCGCAAGCACAAGTAAGAGAAACTAACTCAGCCACTTATGCGGAATAATGGGGATTCCAAAACAGCAGAGTCTGTTTGGAGTCTGCATGGTCTGAGTGGCCCTTGACAATTCCAAAGGCAAAAGCCATCAACGGACAACAGTAGGTCAGGGATTTGCAAGGACCGGTCGTGAAAAGCTGGACGTGGACTTATTATTCGATTTACGACATAATCATGACGTTTCCCCTCATGTTTGGTTAGCAACAGGGGTGGCAGAATTTAGAGTGGAACGAAAAGCTTGATGGTTAAATTGGGGGAGCTCAGGAGGAGAATTTAGTTGTTAGTCTGCTTAGCTGTTGAAAAGACCTGTGCACCAGAACACAAGTGAAGCACAGCTGTGGCATGGGGAATGACGACTTGGAGCGGATGTCCCAGTACTAGGTCCTCAGAGGCTTCCACTGATTGTGTGGCTGCAGCTACCACACGAAGACACTACTGGAAGGCGGACACTACTAGGTAAAGGATGTACCTATAATAACCAAGGAGAGGAGTCGGTGGGAATTTCCACTTTTCTGGGTAAGCACAGCCTAGTGCAAACCCTCTCATTCCACACAGAGCAAGGTGAATGGTCTAGTATAACTAGGTAATCCCAGAATTGGGGCCACAGAGAGGGTCTGCTTCAAATCTGCAGGAGAGGCTTCGGCCTCGGCCATCCACAGGAACTGCTCCTGGGTGCCAGTAGCGAAGGCCTGCAATGGCTTGGCCCTGTAAGAATAGGACGGGGTCCATTGGCAGCAGTAACCCTTCAACTCACAAAAAGACCGAGTTTATGCTGGGCTAGTAGGGCGGGACACCTTCAAAAGGGCAGAAATATGATAAGGAGACCACAGAGCTAACTGCTCTGAGGTGCTGTAGCAATGTCCTGCTCTTGCTCGGGGAGAGTCGGTACTGAAGTTTTAGAGGAAGGGCTTGTTGGGGGCTCTTAATTTACACGTAAAGGGGGCGGGGCGAGGGCTGGGCCTACCTTGTTAGTATGGCTTGATCATAGAGAGGTAAAGCATCGAGAAGAGGACTCCAATCTGAATGTACCTTCTCCTTAATAGGTAGCACAAAGAAAAGTGATATCTCTTGATAAGGGCCAGGGGTAGCCATAGACTCCGTTCCAGGGTGCACCATAGTGAGCAACCAAATTTCCCTAGCAGGTCGAGTCCTAATATATTTACTGGGCGGGTGGGGGTTACGGATGAAGGGATGTTGTGTTACCAGCTCTACTAGCCTCATACCCAGTGGTTCAATAACGCCTGTAGTTAAAGAAACTTTAGCTTATCCAATAGTTCTAACAACGCTCCCTCATAATGGGGCACCTGGGAGAGCCGACCACTGAATGGTGGAGCGCGCAGCTCCAGCATCGAGTAAGAAGGGAAGGAAGCGTCGTTCTCGCTATGTTGCATTGAACTGCTGGGCCCCAAGGAGTCTGCGCTACCGGGATTTGGACAAAGGTGGAAAGTCCCTCACCTTGCCCCACATACTCTAATTTCCTGGTGCCACCTTTCTGGGAACCACGGCTTCAACTATCATCTCTACACTGATGACACCCAGATCTACATCTCTGCCCCTGCTCTCTCCCCCTCTCTCCAGGCTCGCATCTCCTCCTGCCTTCAGGACATCTCCATCTGGATGTCTGCCCGCCACCTAAAGCTCAACATGTCCAAGACTGAACTCCTTGTCTTCCCTCCCAAACCTTGCCCTCTCCCTGACTTTCCCATCTCTGTTGACGGCACTACCATCCTTCCCGTCTCACAAGCCCGCAACCTTGGTGTCATCCTCGACTCCGCTCTCTCATTCACCCCTCACATCCAAGCCGTCACCAAAACCTGCCGGTCTCAGCTCCGCAACATTGCCAAGATCCGTCCTTTCCTCTCCATCCATACCGCTACCCTGCTCATTCAAGCTCTCTTCCTATCCCGTCTGGACTACTACATCAGCCTTCTCTCTGATCTCCCATCCTCGTGTCTCTCTCCACTTCAATCCATACTTCATGCTGCTGCCCGGATTATCTTTGTCCAGAAATGCTCTGGGCATATTACTCCCCTCCTCAAAAATCTCCAGTGGCTACCAATCAATCTGCGCATCAGGCAGAAACTCCTCACCCTGGGCTTCAAGGCTGTCCATCACCTCGCCCCCTCCTACCTCACCTCCCTTCTCTCCTTCTACAGCCCAGCCCACACCCTCCGCTCCTCCACCGCTAATCTCCTCACCGTACCTCGTTCTCGCCTGTCCCGCCATCGACCCCCGGCCCACGTCATCCCCCGGGCCTGGAATGCCCTCCCTCTGCCCATCCGCCAAGCTAGCTCTCTTCCTCCCTTCAAGGCCCTACTGAGAGCTCACCTCCTCCAGGAGGCCTTCCCAGACTGAGCCCCTTCCTTCCTCTCCCCCTCGTCCCCCTCTCCATCCCCCCATCTTACCTCCTTCCCTTCCCCACAGCACCTGTATATATGTATATATGTTTGTACATATTTATTACTCTATTTATTTATTTATTTATTTTACTTGTACATATCTATTCTATTTATTTTATTTTGTTAGTATGTTTGGTTTCGTTCTCTGTCTCCCCCTTTTAGACTGTGAGCCCACTGTTGGGTAGGGACTGTCTCTATATGTTGCCAATTTGTACTTCCCAAGCGCTTAGTACAGTGCTCTGCACGTAGTAAGCGCTCAATAAATGCGATTGATGATGATGATGATGATGATGATGGGAAAGCGTGATGGGGCATCTTTCTAGATTTTGTTGGGTTAAGGGGGCATTTATTCTTCCAATGACCTTCTTGGCTGCAGTACAAATAAGGCCCCTTAGGGCCTTTTATCTATCTGAGGCGGGAGCAGAAGGCACGCCGCATGAGATCATCTGCTGGGTCTGTTCAGAGCCGGAACTGTTCAGCCTTTTGCTTCTGGTTGGCGGCACAGTGATTGGCTACTTTAGTAATTTCTCAAGGGATTCTGCCTGTCAGCCTCCCACGCAGTTTAACTTGAGTTGGAAGTGGATATTCTGAGTTAGGCATGCCACAAAGGCAGCCCCCTAGACGATGTGGGGTCACAGTCCTAGCGTCTGGTATACCTGAATGCTGTTCAAAAATTTTCCATAGTCTTTCCATCTACACCCCAGGACTTTCTTCTTCCCCTTGCTTATGGTTGCTAATTTTTAACTGATCAGTTTTAGGCTGACAGACCACAGTGACTGCTCCTAACAGCTTTTCACGATCAGGGTCAAAGTCTACCTGATACGCTCTAGGTCCTGCAGGCTTGACAGGCTCTTCGAATGATTTTTCTTTCAAGCATCAGGAGTTATGAGCCATCATATCTGGTTTATTGGCCCACTCCAGGTCGTATCACTGGATTTTAGTGGCAAGTTCCTCCTTAAACATTCCCAGCCTTCCTTTTATACTAGGAAATTCTTTCATCAGGGCCCTTAAATCACCAGGGGTCTAAGGAAATGGACCGGCAACACGGACCCGCACTTGTTCTCCTTGTCCACTCGGGGCCATTCTTAGGGACAAAGATGGAGCATCTTGTCCCCGCATTCCTACCTCCTTTTGCAATCCCGTATGGTGACTCACAGGAGTATTACCGGGGGTCCATCGAAGTATTTTAGCGGTTTATCTTAGGGGCCTCAGGGAGTCTTTCTTCGGGCAAAGCAGGCAGAAGTTCCCCACTGGGTCTTCCGACAGCCCCACACAATCACTGGGGTCACGGGGTTCACAGTGGTCCACTTGCAGCGGAGGTCGTACTGGTCAAGGCCATAGTTAGCAGACAGGCTCTGGGTGTCTTGACCACTGGTCGAGTTCCAGACCTGGTGCGTTTATATTCAGACACATTGGGCAACTTTCACACCAAAAAAACATTTAGGTGGAGTCGGGGCAAGCAGCCTAGCATATTCCCCCACATCCATTCCCATGCCTGGCCAGCAGAACAAGTGACCCAGCATGTTCCCCTACTTCCCTAGGTACCTTCCCTAGGTATCTTAGTTTCTTAGAGAACTGCCTCCGTATTGGTTCTTAGGGGTCCGCCCCAGTTTCGGTTCTTATGGGGTCTGCTCCCGAGAAAAAATTTGGTTCCCCCTTTCCTTGTAGGAATGTAGGACTGAGCAGAATGAGATCTACGGTGGCTAGGGAGACCCCCCAACTAGGGGTCTGATGGACTAATGGACTGAAATCCACCAAGGGATTTCAAAAGTCTCCCTAATCTAGGTATGTGCTGCGCTACAGAGAGTCCTTGGTCCAGCAGGTCCCAAGCGCGCCTTTACCAAGAACTCAAGTGGATCCCGGACATAGATCCCAGATGTGGAGTCTAAGTAAAAAAATCAAGTCACAGTGCTAGGGTTTTTTTATTGCAATATCAATACAAATCTGTATGGGTGAAGACAGACAGAGTCTATTGTCCTAAAATGAGCTCAACCTCATCCTCGACGGGTGGGAAAGGTAACAACAGGGGAAGGGTGCAGCAAAAGCATGACTTAGGGAAAACGAGGTAGATTGATGCAAATGGAGACTGAAAACCAAGTGGAGTAAGGCGGATAATGATGGAAAAAGGATCCTTTTGATAGCCATGGCCCAGCGAAGACGATCATAATGATACAGGGAATCTGTAGAATGCCTTCTTTCCAGAGCACTAATTTTTTTGTAGCATTTTTTAAAGAAAGAAAATTGTAGAAAAAAAATTGTAGAATTTCTTTGTAGAATTTGTAGAATGCCTTCTTCTTTCCAGGGTACTAATCTTACCACCACCTAATTTTTGTCCTGAAAAGAGCCCTGTGAGACATTTGTGCGAGACAGAGGTTGGGCCTTCTTGCTGACCTCCCTGCCTCTGTTCTCTCCCCAATCCAGGCCTGACTTCAGTCTGCTGCCCAGAACATTTTTCTACAAAACAGCCCAGGTCATGTTTCCCCACTACTCAAGAACCACCAGTGGTTGCCCATCCCCCGCCACATAAAAGGGAAACCACTCACCATCAGGTTTAAAGCCCTCCATCAGCTTGCTCCCTCCTACCACACCTCGCTGTCTCAACCTTCTCATTTATTCGTTCACTCATACTTACTGAGCGCTTACTGTGTGCAGAGCACTGTACTACGCGCTTGGGAGAATACAATGTAAGAGTAGACAGACATATTCTCTACTCACAATGAACTTACAGTCTGGAGGAGGAGACAGACATTAATATAAGTAAATCAATTACAGATAGGTACATAAGTGCTGTGGAGCTGAGATGGGGGATGAATAAAGGGACATAATTCAGTCTGATGCAGAAGGGCATGGAAGAAGAGAAAAGGAGGGAAAAGTCACGGAAGCCCACTTAGAGAAAATGTGCCTTCAATAAGGCTTTGATGGGGTGGAGAGTCATTGTTTGTCGGATTTGAGGAGGGAGGGTGTTCCAGGCCAGAGGCAGGATTAGAACCCAGAAGCTTTCGGCTCCTAGGTCCATGCTCTACCCACAAAGCCATGCTGCTTCGCACTAAGCTGCTCTGCTTCTCATACCCCATCTGGGGTCTAGAGCAACGGTGCTTGACTGGTGAGAAGGACACAGGCAAACCCGTGCAGTGATGTTCAGCCATGTTTATAAATCGATCAATTGTATTTGGTGAGCACTTACACTGTGCAAAGCACTGTGAAGAACACGTGGGAGAGTACAAGACAACAGAGTTGGTAGACACGTTTCCTGCCCACAAGGAGCTTACAGTCAAGAGGGTGAGACAGATACGTATATGAATAATAAATTCTGGATATGGACATGAGCACTGTAGGGCAGAGGGAGGGGGAGAATGAAGGGTGCAAATCCAAGGGCAAGGGCAATCAATTGTCTTTATTGAGCAGTTCCTCTATGTAAAGCACTGTAATGCACACTGGTGATAGTCCAGTGTAACAATATAAGACACGTATTCGCTGCCCACAACAAGCTTACAAATCTATAGGGGGAGATAGATATTAATATAAATAAATTACAGACATGGACATAAGTGCCGTCGGACTGGGCGGGGGGGTGGTGGTGAATAAAGGGAGCAAGTCGGGGTGACGCAGGAGGGAGTGGGAGAAGAGGGATGAGAGCTTTGTCAGGGAATGCCTCTTTGAGAAGATGTGCCTTCAATAAAGTGAAAAAGCGTTGATCTCTTAGAATATGGAGAGAAAGGGAGTTCCAGGCCAGAGGCAGGACGTGGGTGAGAGGTCGGGGGTGAGATAGGCGAGATCGATGGGCAGTGAATAGGTTGGCATTAGGGAAGTGGAGTGTGCAGTGTAGGCTGTAGTAGGAGAGTAGTGAGGTGAGGTAGGAGGGGTGAGTTGATGGAGGGCTTTAAAGCTGATGGTAACGATTTTCTGTCTGATATAGAGGGGCTTAAGGAGTTGAGAGGAGTGGACAGAATGGTCTTGGAGACAAATAATCCGGACTGCAGAATGAAGTATGGACTGGACTGGGGAAAGAGAGGAGTCAGGGAAGTCAGCAAGGAGGCTGATGCAGAAGTCAAGGCGGGATAGGATACGTGCTTGTATCAGCATGGGAGTGGAGAGGAAAGTGCAGATTTGTAGTGATGTGTGAAGGTTGAACTGATAGGATATAGTGACAGATTGAATACGTAGGTTGACTGAGCGAGATGAGTCGAGGAAAACGCCCATGTTATGGGCTCGTAAGACAGAGAGGATGGTGATACTGTGTACAGTGACAGGAAAACTGGTGGAAGGAAGGGTTCGGGTGGGAAGATGAGGAGTTCTGGTTTGGACATGTCCATCTTGAGGAGTCAGCAGGAAATCCAGTTAGAGATGCCCTGAAGGCAGGAGGAAATGCGAGACTGAAGAGAGGGAAAGAGATCAGGGCTGGGGATGGAGATTTAGGAATCATCCCCATGGAAATAGGAATTGAAAGCATGAGAATGAATGAGTTATCCAAGGGAGTAGGTGTAGATGGAGAATGGAAGAGGACCCTGAAGTGAGCCTTTAGGGATCCCCACTGTTAGGGAGTGGGAGGCAGAAGAGAGGCCCTTGAAAGAGATGAAGATTGAGGATACAGAGAGGTAGGAGGAGAACCAGGAGAGGATAATGTCCACGAAACCAAGGTTGGATAATGTCTCCAGGAGAAGGAGGTGGTCCACAGTATCAAAAGCAGCTGAGAGATCGAGGAGGATTTCGATGGAGTAGAGGCCAGAGTATTTGGCAAGACAATCACTGGTGACCAGGTGGGATCTCTCTAAAATCTCCCTTCCTCGTCTCCAGGCCCTTCCTTTTCTTGCCCCTGTATCAACTCTCCCATATTTCCGAGCAGTATCTCAAAAGGAGATCTCCCATCTCCTCTCAAAATCCACTCCCTCCACCTGCGCTTCCCTCCCCATGCCTTCGCAGTTTGTCAAAACTCCTTCTTTCCTTTCTTTCCTCCCTGACCACACCCTCTTCTCTTCTCTCCTTGACAACCAACGTCAGCTGTTTGCCCTCCTGTGGCTTCTTCTCCACTGCTTTCAAACACGTCCATGTCTCCCATATCCTAAAAGAACCCTCCTTTGACCCAAAGGCTTCTGCCAGTTATCAGCCCAAATATCCCGACTACCACTCCTTTCCAAACTCCTTGAGCGAGTTGTCCACACCCGCCATCTCCCCTTCCTCTCCTCAAATTCCCAACTTGACCCCCTCCAATCTGGCTTCCGCCCCCTTTCCTCGATGAAACCTGCCCTCTCTCAATCAATCAATCAATCGTATTTATTGAGCGCTTACTGTGTGCAGAGCACTGTACTAAGCGCTTGGGAAATACGAGTTGGCAACATATAGAGAGAGTCCCTACCCAACAGTGGGCTCACAGTCTAAAAGGGGGAGACAGAGAACAAAACCAAACATACTAACAAAATAAAATAAATAGAATAGATATGTACAAGTAAAATGAATAAACAAATAAATAAATAGAGTAATAAATATGTACAAACATATATACATATATACAGGTGTTATGGGGAAGGGAAGGAGGTAAGATGGAGGATGGAGAGGGGCACGAGGGGGAGAGGAAGGAAGGGGCTCAGTCTCAGAAGGCCTCCTGGAGGAGGTGAGCTCTCAGTAGGGCCTTGAAGGGAGGAAGAGAGCTAGCTTGGTGGATGGACAGAGGGAGGGCATTCCAGGCCCGGGGGATGACGTGGGCCGAGGGTCGATGGCGGGACAGGCGAGAACGAGGCACGGTGAGGAGATTAGCGGCAGAGGAGCGGAGGGTGTGGGGTGGGCTGTAGAAGGAAAGAAGGGAGGTGAGGTAGGAAGGGGCGAGGTGATGGAAAGCCTTGAAGCCGAGGGTGAGGAGTTTCTGCCTGATGCGCAGATTGATTGGCAGCCTCTGGAGATTCACCAATTAACTCTAAGGTCACCAATGAACTCCTTGTTGCCCCATCCAATAGCCTCTACTCCATTCTGATCCTCCTCGGGCACTCAGCTCCCTCTTCTCCTGGAAACATCATGAAATCAATGATCCCCACACATACTCTGGGCAGGAAATGCCCATGGCCCCACCCCTGGACGCACTAGCCCCTGGGCACTGAGTCTGATTGATTCTGGCCAGAAGTCTGGCCCCAAGGTCAGGTGATGCCCCGCCCACTCGTGACAACCACGCCCTCTTGAGACTATCTTCTCCCATGCCCCGCCTCTTTCCTCATCAAGCCCCTCCCTCTACAATGGTGCTCATGGCAATGGAGCCCCCCAGCGCCGCCGGGCCCCATCTGTCTGAGAGGGCAGAACGGGAAACTGTATGGCTACTAGGCTCGAACCATTTGATTCGGTGAAACCTACGTGAAGTGACTTCTCAGCGTCTAGCATAGAGTCTGTGCTCCATCCCCATCCTAGTGAGGAGCGTCTGTGAGTTTGGAGTCGGTGGGGGTCGTCGGGGGGAGATGCCATGCCACAATGGCCTGTTGGGTTAGGGAGGGTCTCGCTCGGGGCTTCCATGGGGCCTGTTACCAAATGAGCGGTGTTCTCTGTGCAGAAGCATCAGGGCGTGGAGGGTACGACAGAGCACTTCCTGTGAGCAGAACATTGGCACTGGCAGAGCTCTCCCGGCTGTGAATCAGGTGCGGGCCTCGGTCTAACAGTGTCAGCGGGGAGAGGGGGCTGGCATAGGCCCCTCGGGAGCGACGAAACGATAATGCACGACACATTGTCGGCCCCAGCAGGGACCGATATAACATGGGGAGAGAGAAAAGTGGCACAGAGAGAGGGGCCACTGCCTGTCCCCACTGATGGCAGATTTTCCAACCCGTGAATTTCTTTCCAGAGCCGACATGGTGGAGCTGGCCTGGCAGGTGTGGAGCGGGTCTGTCAGACCCAGAGCCAGCAGAAATTCTATATGTGCCGTCGGGACAGGTGGTGAGTCCGAGGAGGAAGAAAAGTCCCCAGGTGGGACAAGGATTGTGCCCATTGCACTGAAAGTTTATCTTCTTCAGTGCTTGGTACAGAGGTTGGCACATAGTAACAAAAGAGAAGTAGCCTAGCCTGGTAGATAGAGGGCATACCTGGGATCAGAAGAACCTGAGTTCTCATCCCGGCTCTGCCACTTTGTCTTCTGGCTGACTTTGGGCAGGTCACTTCGCTTCTCTGGGCCTCGGTTACCTCTTCTGTAAAATGGGGATCAAGATTGTAAATCCCGTGTGGGATATGGATTGTGTTTAATCCGATTGGCTGGAATCTGCCTCACCGCTTAGTACAGTACCTCGCTTATTTCATTCATTCATTCAATCGTATTTATTGAGTGCTTACTGTGTGCAGAGCACTGTACTAAGCGCTTGGGAAGTACAAGTCGGCAACATATAGTGACGGTCCCTACCCAACAATGGGCTCACAGTCTAGAAGGGGGAGACAGACAACAAAACATGTAGGCAGGTTTCAAAACCGTCAGAATAAATAGAATTATAGGTATATGTATACCATTAATAAAATAAATAGAATAGTAAATATGTACAAGTAAAGTAGAGTAATAAATATGTACAAGTAAATACAAGTGCTGTGGGGAGGGGAAAGGGGTAGGGCAGAGGGAGTGACGAAGGGGAGGAGGAAAGGAAAAGGGGTCTCAGTCTGGGAAGGTCTCCTGGAGGAGGTGAGCTCTCAGTTCAGCTTTGAAGGGAGGATGAGAGCTAGGTTGGCTTAAGTATGGAGGGAGGGCATTCGAGGCCAGGGGAAGGACGTGGGCCAGGGGTCGGTGGTGGGACAGGCGATAACGAGGCACAGTGAGGAGGTTAGCGGCAGAGGAGTGGAGTGTGTGGACTGGGCTGTAGAAGGGGAGAAGGGAGGTGAGGTGGGAGGGGGCAAGGTGATGGAGAACCTTGAAGCTGAGGGTGAGGAGTTTTGGCTTGATTCGTAGGTTGACAGGCGACCACTGGAGATTTTGTAGGAGGGAAGTGACATGCCCAGAGTGTTTCTGTGCAAAGATAATCCGGGCAGCAGAGTGAAGTGTAGACTGAAGCAGGGAGAGACAGGAGGATGGAAGATCAGATAGGAGGATGATGCAGTAATCCAGTCAGGATAGGATGAGAGATTGAACCACCAAGGTAGCAGTTTGGATGAAGAGGAAAGGGCGCATCTTGGCGATGTTGAGGAGGTGAGACCGGCAGGTTTTGGTGACAGATTGGATGTGTGGGGCGAATGAAATAGCAGAGTCGACGATGACACCCAGGTTGCGGGCTTGTGAGATGGGAAGGATGGTAGTGTCATCTACAGTGACGGGAATAGCACAGTGCATAGAGCACGGATCTGAGAGTCAGAAGGTCATGGGTTCTAATCCCAGCTCTGCAACGTCTGCTGTGTGACCTTGGGCAAGTCACTTAACTTCTCTGTGCCTCAGTTACATCATATGCAAACTGTAGATTAATATTGTTAGCCCCAAGTGAGACAGGGACTTTGTCCAGCTTTGTTTCCTAGCACTTAGTGCAGTGCCTGGCAAATAGTAAGCACTTAACAAATGCCACAATCACTATTATGTACATACAATTATATTTATGTATCTATCTATATATATGTAATACAGGTCTGTAAATTTTATTTTATATATATATATACATATATATATACTTGCCATACAGTAAAAGCTTAATAAATGTCATACAGATAATCGATTATATATATATATATATATATATAATTGTATACGTAAGGCATTCTTACCGCACATGAGAATATCCAAGATGACCCAAATCCTATTTTCAGAACACAAGTTAATATCCTAGGGATCCCAGTGGTTTCCAAGCTCATATTTCATTAATTCATTCAATCATATTTATTGAGTGCTTACTGTGTGCAGAGAACTGTACTAAACGCTTATTTACAATGATTCAGACCACAGCCCAGGAGAAAACAGGAACGTGCCATCGATATTTTGGGAGAAACACTTTTTTCTACACTATGCTGATTTTTCATATAATTTTGGAAATGCACAGAACAGGTATGTGAACCTCCCCTTGATTTAAAGGAACTCAGTTTGTGCTCGAGAAACCTCTAGTAATTCTTGTAAGAATATGGAAAATGATGAAGCCTATTACTAGTACCAAGCAATCGATGCCATTTATTACATTCTTACTGTGTGCCAAAAACTGCACAAAACACGTAAGAATGTATACCATAACAGAATTGGGAGATGTGATCCCTGTCCATAAGGAGCCTATGGTCTACGGTGTGCAGAGCACTGCATTGAGTGATTGTGAGAGGACAATAGAGTCAGTAGATAAGACCCTTGCCCTCAAGAAGCTTAGAGTCCATGATGTGAAGACCACACATGTCATTGTCATGAGCCCTGACTGATATCTTTGCCCTCCCTGGCCTTCCCCAGACGGCTAAAGATTCACCTCTCCCAGATTGCTGCTCCCCTTGAATGAGATCCTTGGATGCACCTGATCCAGAATTCCCCGGGATGAGATGCTTGGACACCTTTCCAGCAGATTTCTGATCCCTTGGGGTGAAATCCTTAGATTCACCTCCCCCTCTGGGCAGCCCTCCTTAACTGGGAGCTCCTACTGGGTCGGGAACTTGCTGATAAGTTCAAAGTGAAACCAAACCACCACGGTATACAGCGGAAAGCATTATTCCATACTTAGTCTAATTAAAAAAAGGCGGGGGGTAGGGGTACACGTACACCCACACACTCACACATGCAAATTATGACAAACAGCTGCCCATCCAACTGGTTCCCCTAAGTTCGTGCAGATTCATTCATTCAATTCATTCAATCATATTTATTGAACACTTACTGTGTGCAGGAGCACTGTACTAAGCGCTTGGAAAGTACAGTTCATTAACAAAGAGAGACAATTCCTGCCCACAATGGGCTCACGGCCTGGAAGGGGGGAGACAGACATCAAAACAAGTTAACGGTCATCAACTAGCATCGATATAAATAAAAAAAAATTAGAGATATACATATACACATCAGAACAAGTAAAACTCCTGAACTCCTTATCTTCCCTCCCAAACCCTGCACTCTCCCTGACTTTCCCATCACTGTTGACAGCACTACCATCCTTCCCGTCTCCCAAGCCCACAACCTTGGTGTCATCCTCGACTCCGCTCTCTCGTTCACCCCTCACATCCAATCCATCACCAAAACCTACCGGTCTCACTTCCACAGCATTGCCAAGATCTGCCCTTTCCTCTCCATCCAAACCGCTACCCTGCTCGTTCAATCTCTCAGCCTATCCCTGCTGGATTACTGTATCAGCCTCCTCTCTGATCTCCCATCCTCCTGTCTCTGCAATCCATACTTCACGCCGCTGCCCTGATCGTCTTTGTGCAGAAACGCTCAGGGCATGTTACTCCCCTCCTCAACAATCTCCAGTGGCTACCAATCAATCTGCGCATCAGGCAGAAACTCCTCACCCTCGGCTTCAAGGCTCTCCATCACCTCGACCCTCCTCCCTCACTTCCCTTCTCTCCTTCTACAGCTCAGCCCGCACCCTCCGCTCCTCTGCCGCTAATCTCCTCACTGTGCCTCGTTCTCGCCTTTCCCGCCGTCGACCCCCGGCCCACGTCCTCCCCCTGGCCTGGAGTGCCCTCCCTCCGCACATCCGCCAAGCTAGCTCTCTTCCTCCCTTCAAAGCCCTACTGAGAGCTCAACAGCTCCAGGAGGCCTTCCCAGAGTGAGCCCCCTCCTTCCTCACCCCCTGCTCCCCTTCCCCATCCCCCCATTTTACCTCCTTCCCCTCCCCACGACACCTGTATATATGTATATATGTTTGTACGTTTTTATTACTCAATTTATGTACTTATTTTACTGTACATATTTATTCTATTTATTTTATTTTGTTAGTATGCCTTGTGTTGCTGTCTGTCTCCCCCTTCTAGACTGTGAGCCCACTGTTGGGTAGGGACCATCTCTATATGTTGCCAACTTGTACTTGTACTTGTACTTGTACTGATTCCCTGCATCGATTGCCTGCTGTCTCAAGCTCGCTACAGGGTGAATCCGGGAATGTGGGGGGTAGGCTAACCCTCCCCACGGGCTCATCTGGCAGTCTTTCTCTTTCCCTACAGCAGGGCCTGCTCCCCTCCTCAAGCCCCTCTGCAAAACTATTCCTTTTCTCCAAAATGGCCTCCTCCTCAAACTTCTCAGTAAGACAATTCCGTTTCTCCTCAGATTCCTCCTTTGACATTGTTGCTCACGGGATCAAAGTATAGTCTCATATTTATGGCTATTGATTCACACAACACTCTGTTGTTTGCTTCTATGTAAAGTGATGTCAGGCCTGTAGCCCTCACCGGGTTACTCACAGCCCGGACACTGGAAGTGTTCCGGGGCCACACTCTTGCTGAGGTAGAGTGTTGAAGGAAAATAGACTAAACTCAAGACCCTGGCATTAACCTGATCCCTGGACCCACTTCCTCAGACTAAATCTTTTACACATGAACTCGACCCCTAATCTACTTCCTCAACTAACTCTGTCAGCAAACACGACCCGCAGCTTTCTGCTTATTGCATCCTGCCACGGTGGAGGGACGGTGGAGGGGCCCTCCGGCTTAATGATCTGCAGAATAAAGAAAACTGGAGAAGAAAGAAAACTGCACTGTCATTACAAATGCCAGAAACCGAACAAACTATCTGTTAGTAGAAGCAGATACTTCTTCTGCTAGTAGAAGCCTGGAAAAAGCTCGGTGTTACGGTCAACAAGCGTAGTATAAGAGGAGGGGAAAATTATACCGTGCTGTTGCTCACTGTCCTCCGAAGGGAAGACAGGGGCAGCCCGAGCCCAAGGGACCTCTTAGGCCGGAGACACCCGTGCCGGCCCGCCTCGTTAAGGACCTGAACTCCGGGTGGGACTGATCATCTCGCGGTAGCAAAACTCTATGCCTTGGTGGGGCGGGGTACAGTTGTGTTCTCGATACAGCTGAATCTTTGATTAAATTATCTAGTTTCTACGTTGTGGTGATCACTCCCTCGGAGGCCCCAGGACACGAACCCTCTAATATAATCTAGGGTAACGAGTTGGACACTCGAGACTCGACATCGTTGGTGTCAGACGTGGACTACTCATGTTTTGGGCGCTCCGAGTGGAATGCACCATCCTTCCTGTCTCACAAGCCCGTAACCATGGCTTTATCTTTGACTCTTCTCTCTCATTCAGCCCACATAATCAATCCGTCACCAAATCTTGTCGTCCCGCTTCACAACTTCGCTAAAACCCGCCCTTTCCTCTCCATCCAAACTGCCACTACGTTAAAATAATCGCTCATCGTATCCCACCTAGATCACTGCACCAGCTTCCGTGCTGACCTCCCGACCTCCTGACTCCCCCCTTCAGTCTATACTTCACTCCACTGCTCGTTTTATCTTTCTACAAAAATGTTCAGGTAAAGTCCCCCGCTCCTCAAAAATCTCCAGTGGTTGCCTATCCACCTCCTTATCAAACAAAAACTCCTCACCATTGGTTTTAAAACACTCCATCAACTTGCCCCTCTCCTCCGTTTCTCTCCTTCTGGTGCTAACCTTCTCACTGTGCCTCGATCTCGCCTCTTTCGCTGCCAACCCCTGGCCCACTTCCTTCCTTTGGCCTTGAATGCCCTCCCTCTTCAAATCTGACAAATACTCCCCACCGCTTTCAAAGCCTTATTGAAGGTAAAAGAGTCCATGCCAAACTAAGCCCCACTTTTCCCCATCTCCCACTCCCTTCTAGCTCGCCCTGACCTGCTCCCTTTGCTCTTCTCCCCACTCCACTCCTAAAGCACTTACGCATATATCTGTAATTTTATTCATTTGTACTGATGCCTGTTCCCCGGCCCCTGCTAAACATTGAGCTCCTTTTGAGCAGGGATTGTCACTGTTCATTGTTGTATTGTACTTTCCCAAGAGCTTAGTATAGTGCTCTGCACACAGTAATAATAATAATAATAATAATAATAATAATAATAATGGCACTTATTAAGCATGTGCAAAGCAATGTTCTAAGCGCTGAGGAGGTTACAAGGTGATCAGGCTGTCCCACGGGGGGGTTCACAGTCTTAATCCCCATTTTACAGGTGAGGTAAATGAGGTCCAGAGAAGTTAAGTGACTTGCCCAAAGTATCACAGCAAGCAAGTGGTGGAATGTGTTGAAATGATATTAGGTCTTTGACCAGCAGCAGGTATACGACAGACAGAGGAGGGGGTGAGGGGTGGTGCTGTCAACCTACTAGGTATTTGACTGGATTATGGATGTGCCTAGGATTACTTATCTGATTGACCACCATCTTGTTAAAGGGGGTGATTTACAACTTGATAATGAGTTGATTATTCCTTTGGAAGATTTCCCAGTTCTAGAATGCAATCTGAAGCAACCTGGGAGGGCTTGGGTTCTAAACCTGGCCCTGCCACTTGTCTGCTTTGGAACCTTAGGTAAATAACTTCTCTGGGACTCAGTTACCTCATTTGTAAAATGTAGAGTACGTTTGTGAGCCCCATGTGGGACGTGGACTGTATCCAACCTGATTAGCTTGTACTTACCCCAGCACTTACTACAGTGCCTTTATATGATATGATTTATTTATTTATCTATATATTTATTTATATTAATGTCTGTCTCCCCCTCTGGACTGTGAGCTCGTTGTGGCCAACGAATGTGTCTGCTTGTTTTTATATTTTACATTCCCACACGCTTATTCATTCATTCATTCAATCGTATTTATTGAGCGCTTACTGTGTGCAGAGCACTGTACTAAGCGCTTGGGAAGTACAAGTTGGCAGCATATAGAGACGGTCCCGACCAAACAGCGGGCTCACAGTCTAGAAGGGGAAGACTGACAACAAAACAAAACATATTAACAAAATAAAATAAAGTAGTGACCCAGCGCCCCTGTTCCATGTCTGTCGCAGTCCCACTCTAACCCTAAGGGGTTGGGGGTCACAAGAACCCTCGCCCTCAGGCCTTGCTGCCTACTGAATCTGTCTGCAGCTGCTCCCTGGCTCCCCCCCTCACCAAGCCCTAGAGTCACCAACGTAGTTCAGTGTAGTGCTTTACACACAGTAAGCACTCAGTTAATACAGTTGAACGAATGAATGAATGCCCGGCATACAATAAGCACCTAACAAATACGATTAAAAAATAAAACATTACAAAACAAAATAAAAAAATACTCTGCAGCTTCTTACCTCTTTTGATCGAGACATAGCAAATGGGATATGGTGTCAGCGAGTCAGTAAATCATATTTATCGAGTGCTTACTGTGTGAAAAGCTCTATACCTAGAGCTTGGGAGAGTACAACATTATAATAGACAGGTTCCCTGCCCACGATAATAATAATAATGATAATAATAGCATTTACTAAGCGCTTACTACGTGCAAAGCACTGTTCTAAGCACTGGGGAGGTTACAAGGTGATCAGGTTGTCCCACGTGGAGCACACAGTCTTAAACCCCATTTTAAAGGTCACTGAGGTCACGGAGACACAGAGAAGTGAAGCGTCTTGCCCAAAGGCACACAGCTGACAAGTCGTGGAGCCGGGATTTAAATCCATGACCTCTGACTCCAAAGCCCCTACTCTTTCCACTGAGCCGCGCTGCTTTTCTAATCATACAATCTAGAGGGGGAGACAGACATTAATATAAATTAAATTACAGATGTGTATGTAAGTTCTGTGGGGCTGGGAGGGAGGAGGATAAAGGGAGCAAGTCAAGGCTATGCAAAATGGAGTGGAAGAGGAAAGGAGGGCTTAGTCAGGGAAGGCTTTTTGGAAGAGACGTACTTTCAATGAGACTTCTAAGAGGGAGAGAGTAATTGCCTTTTAGATATAATAATAATGATATTATTAATAATAATAATGGCATTTATTAAGTTCTTACTGTATTGAAAGCACTATTCTAAGCGCTAGGGAGGTTACAAGGTGATCAGGTTATCCCATGGGGGCTAACAGTCTTAATTCCCATTTTACAGATGAGGTAATTGAGGCTCAGAGAAGTTGAGTGACTTGCCCAAAGTCACACAGCTGACAATTAACAGAGCAAGGATTTGAACCCGTAACCTCTGACTCCAAAGTCCGTGCTCTTTCCACTGAGCCAAGCTGCTAGGAAGAGCAGAGTGATATGAAGAGGAAGGACATCCCAGACTACAGGCGAGATATGGGTGAGAGGTCGATGGCAAGATAGATGAGATCGAGATACAGTGAGAAGGTTGGCATTGGAAATAGGAGAATGAAGTCTTCAGGAAGATGCCAAGAGAGCTGGACCTTGTGTGTTTTGAAAGGCCACTTGAATGGACACCATCTCTACTGCTGAATGATTCCCATTATTAAGTGGGTGTTATCTATATAGACCTGCAATGTAGATGAGCTGGCATTTGTAGATAATATTTTCATCCATGCATTCTGTCAGACTTAATGCATCAATTTTGGCTAAATCTATGAAAAGCACTTGAAGAAAGGTTCTCTGTGGGTGTAAAATATTCCTTCCCCACAAAATGTGGTCTCTGGGGGGCAAGGTTTGGGTAGGTTTGGGAATGGAACAGGGAATATCCAGGATAGGACTTGTGAATCTGGAGAAAACTGTCCATCAGAAAGACTCTTGCCAATCACGCAAGCAGGAAGGCAAGGTTGGAGTGCAAGCCCAACATTTGCCTGAATTTAAGGAGAAATCTGCTAAACTGAGAGCAAAATAGAACATTCTGTAAAACCAAGTGGACTTACCATACATAATAAGATCATATGTTGAGTAAACCTAGAGTGGATTAGTTTTAGTAGGACCTGTGATCTCTTCATCTTTGTTTTTGTTTTCTGAACTGATAATTTTTCTTCCTGTTGCCAAGATGTTACACTGGCTATTTACCTAAAGGAGCATTCTACTTGTCAGACTCAATACCTTTGTCCTATAGATCGTAAGCTTGTTGTGGGCAGTGAATGTGTCTACTAACTCTGATATATTTTACTCTACCGAGCACTTAGTACAGTGCTCTGCGCAGAGGAAGTGCTCATAAATATCATTGATTGATTTTGTCTATTAAAGACATTATGAACCTAAAATGGCCATTGATGTTCTTTCCACTTGACAAATGTGTGAAATCAGAGATACAAAAGTCAGGCAAGCAAGTGAGCACTCTCTTTTGCTAGAAATACCCAGACAAATGAGCTGGAAAATTTCCCTCCTGAAGTATCTGAAAAACGTTCTCAGCTACCTTTTCCAAATCAACCGGGGGCCATTTGGTTGCAAGGTACCGGTGACTGGCAATTTGACGTTGGTCATAAGAGAAACAGAAATGATTTCTCTTTTGGGATCAAAATCAGTGCAAATGTCTTTTTCCTTCCCTGCATCTATACTCATTTTTTTAAAGCAAAATTCAATTTGGCATCATCTTGGGCAAACCTTCCGCAAGGGGTGACTGGTCATATTCCCATGAGGCTGATTAGACAGAACGTTATGAGGTTCCTGAATATCTATAGAATCCAGTTTAAATGTGAGAGGAGAAACAGTGTACCTAATGTATCTGCTTCAGGGCAGACCTAGAGCAAGGATGGACAAATCGAGTCTGGTAGAGATGTTTGTCACAGTCCCAGCAAAATATATTCTTTCTCACTGACTTGGAAAATTCCCCAGGTTTTTGGTGCACTTAGAAGTCCCCCTTCATAAAGGATCTAGATGTTCTGAGAGGAGGATCTTGAGCTAATATTGCAGAGAAAGATTGGCAATGAAAGGAAATTGGACTAAAATTCGTTGCTGCTTTAACTCTTGACTTCACTCCAAGAAAAGACACCTCAGGTCAAGTTTAGGTTTATCCAGAAGCCAATTGGGTTCTTATGGAATCTTAGACCTGATGCCTTTCTAGCTTCTAGGATTTTGTATCTTTGGCGGGGGTAAGGAAACAAAGCTGGAAAACATGGTTCTGGCTGGAATGGAGTGGCCACTAGTTCCTTTACGTAACCATTTTAGGCTGGTGCCTGTTCTACCTCAGGGACTATGTAATTGGAGCAAGCCACTGCTGAAGTTGGGTGAACAGGGAACAAAGGAAGAAATCCACATCTACGAAGGCATAGAAAGTGAATGTTTGGATAGGGTTTGATCAGTCCTTCCAAGGAAAAAAGTCACACTTTGTTTTCATCTTGGAGAAATCAGGATACTGTAAATTGATCAATTTACTGAGCATCACTGTACTAAGCACTTGGTAGAGTACAGTCGAATTAGTAGACATGGTCCTTGCTCTTAAGGAGGTTGCATTTTAGCAGGGGAAACAGATACTGAAATAATGTAGAGAGGAGTAAAGAGGAAAAGGGGAGGTGTACGTGAATTACTGCTTGAATAATTTATTATATAAGATATGGACATAAGTGTTATAGAAGCTTGAGTTTGTTAGGTACTCAGGTGGCATTGAAGTGCTGAGACGTCAACTGAAGGAAATATAGCCTGAGTACGGGAAACAATTAATTAGAGTAGATCTCTTTGTCGGAGATGTTATTTCAGTAGCACTTTGAAATTGGGGAGTTTGAGGAAGTGGGGGAGGGGGTTCTGTAGGATTTGCAGAGGGAGGGAGTTCCAGAAAGAGAGGAAAAACATGAGAAAGCGATCCATAGCAGAAGAGACAAGAATGAATCATCGTCTGGAAGGAGCAAAGAGTACTAGTTGGGAGGCAAAAGAGAATGAATAAGTAGGAAGGACAGATTTTATTAAGTGTTTTAAAGCCAGTGATTAGGAGTTCCTGCTTGATGCAGAGAGGACTGGAGAACGATTGGAGGTTTTTGAGGAGTGGAGAGATGTGGCAGAAGAACATATTAGAAAGATCTACATTTTAGAGAACAAGTGTGGCCTGATGGATAATCCTCCTCGACCTCTCAGCTGCCTTCGACACTGTGGACCACCCCCTTCTCCTCAACACGCTATCTGACCTTGGCTTCACAGACTCCGTCCTATCCTGGTTCTCCTCTTATCTCTCCGGTCGTTCATTCTCAGTCTCTTTTGCAGGCTCCTCCTCCCCCTCCCATCCTCTTACTGTGGGGGTTCCCCAAGGTTCAGTGCTTGGTCCCCTTCTGTTCTCGATCTACACGCACTCCCTTGGTGACCTCATTCGCTCCCACGGCTTCAACTATCATCTTTATGCTGATGACACCCAGATCTACATCTCTGCCCCTGCTCTCTCCCCCTCTCTCCAGGCTCGCATCTCCTCCTGACTTCAGGACATCTCCATCTGGATGTCTGCCCGCCACCTAAAGCTCAACATGTCAAAGACTTAACTCGTTGCCTTCCCTCCCAAACCTTGCCCTCTCCCTGACTTTCCCATCTCTGTTGACGGCACTACCATCCTTCCCGTCTCACAAGCCCGCAACCTTGGTGTCATCCTCGACTCCGCTCTCTCATTCACCCCTCACATCCAAGCCGTCACCAAAACCTGCCGGTCTCAGCTCCACAACATTGCCAAGATCCGCCCTTTCCTCTCCATCCATACCGCTACCCTGCTCATTCAAGCTCTCATCCTATCCCGTCTGGACTACTGCATCAGCCTTCTCTCTGATCTCCCATCCTCGTGTCTCTCTCCACTTCAATCCATACTTCATGCTGCTGCCCGGATTATCTTTGTCCAGAAATGCTCTGGGCATATTACTCCCCTCCTCAAAAATCTCCAGTGGCTACGAATCAATCTGCACAACAGGCAGAAACTCCTCACCCTGGGCTTCAAGGCTGTCCATCACCTCGCCCCCTCCTACCTCACCTCCCTTCTCTCCTTCTACAGCCCAGCCCACACCCTCCGCTCCTCTGCTGCTAATCTCCTCACCGTACCTCGTTCTCGCCTGTCCCGCCATCGACCCCCGGCCCACGTCATCCCCCGGGCCTGGAATGCCCTCCCTCTGCCCATCCGCCAAGCTAGCTCTCTTCCTCCCTTCAAGGCCCTACTGAGAGCTCACCTCCTCCAGGAGGCCTTCCCAGACTGAGCCCCTTCCTTCCTCTCCCCCTCGTCCCCCTCTCCATCCCCCATCTTACCTCCTTCCCTTCCCCATAACACCTGTATATATGTATATATGTTTGTACATATTTATTACTCTATTTATTTATTTATTTATTTTACTTGTACATATCTATTCTATATATTTTATTTTGTTAGTATGTTTGGTTTTGTTCTCTGTCTCCCCCTTTTAGACTGTGAGCCCACTGTTGGGTAGGGACTGTCTCTATATGTTGCCAATTTGTACTTCCCAAGCGCTTAGTACAGTGCTCTGCACACAGTAAGCGCTCAATAAATACGATTGATTGATTGATTGATTGATTGATAAAGCACAGGTCTGGGAGTCAGAAGGACCTGTGTTCTAATCCCTGCCCTGCCCTTAGCTTTGCTGCCTGGCCTTGGGCAAGTCACTTAACTTCTTTGTGCCTCAGTTCCCTCATCTCTAAAAAGGGGTTAAGGTTGCGAGCCCATTGTGGGACATAAATTGTACCAATCTGATTAGCAACCTGATTAGCATTTATCTACCCCAGCATTCAGTATAGTGCCTGGCACATCGTAAGCACTTAACAAATGCAATAAAAAATGATGCTGGGCTCAGAGTGAAATATGGATAGAAGAGGGGGGCGACTGATGCAACGGTCAATCCATGAGTGTGTCTCTGAGAGGGACTATCTTGCGAGCTACTAGCTAAAGTATTTTATCAAATGAGCTATTGAGGTTGGGAGACAATACTACACAGGAAATTATCCACTTTAATATGACACATTTAACAAATACATCTCTTCCATTCTGGCTGGTCATTACTTCAGTGACTTTTTATTCATTTCATTAAAAGGAATTTTATTCTAACTCTTATTGGCCAGCATTTTTCTCTAATGATGATCATGTCTGGAGACTGTAAAATCCATATGAATGTCCGTTTCTCCTTCATGTGCTTATATAAAAGCAGCTAATTGGAAAACCACATACTTAGTGCACCAATAAGCTCCACAAAACTGTGAATAAAATTAGGAATTGACCTAATTCGTCCCAAACCTGAAACCAGTTACGAATCCAGGGAACAGTTATGTGTTTCTAGTGCAAATCTCAGATGTAAACAGGTGCTCAAAATGCCTTTTTCACTGCATTTATGTGTGGCCCTTCAGAAATATTGTCCATATCTGTACTCTCCCAAGCACTCAGTGCAATGCTTTGCATACAGTAACCAATTGATCAATCAACCACATTTATTAAGGGTTTGCTTTGTGCAGAGTACTGTACTAAGGGCCTGGAAGAGTACGATGTAACAGAGTTAATAGATACATTCCCTACCCACAATAATCTTACAGGCTAGAGGAACAGACAATATAAATGAATAAATTATGGATATGTACATACGTGCTGTGAGGCTGAGGGAGCAATGCAAATCCAAATGCAAAGGTGACACAGAAGGGAGTGGTAGAGGAGGAAATCAGGACTTACTCAGGAAAATCAACGAGGCTCTGAATGTGGGGAGAGTGATTGTCTGTTGGATATGAAGAAGGAGGGCATCCAGGACAGAGGCAGAATATGGGCAACTGGTCAGCAACGAGATAGATGAGATCACGGTACAGTGAGTAGGTTGGCATTAGAGGAGTGAAGTGTCTGGGCTGGGTTATAGTAGGGAGGAGGAAGGTAGGGTAGGAGGGGGCAAGGTGATTAAGTGTTTTAAAGCTGATGGTAAGGAGTGGGGAATCATAGACTGAATGTTTTGTAGAAAAATAATCTGGGCAGCAGAATGAAGTATGGATTAGAGAGGAGAGAGATGGGAGGCAGGAAGGTTAGCAAGAAGGTGAATACAGTGATCAAGATGGGATAGGTTAGTGCTTGGATTAACATGGTAGCAGTTTGGATGGAGACGAAAAGGCAGATTTTAGCGCTGTTGTAAAGGTTGGATTTAGAGGATTTAGTGACAGATTGAATATGTGAGTTGAATGAGAGAGTTGAGTCAACGATAACACCAAGGTTCTCAGCTTGTGAGACAGGAAGGATGGTGGTGCTGTGTGCAGTGATGGGCAAGTCATGGACATGACACGGTTTGGGTGGGAAGATAAGAGAGTGCTGTTTAGGACATGTTATGTTTGAGGTGTCGGTGTTACATCTAAATAGAGATATCTTGAAGGCAGGAGGAAATATGAGACAGCAGAAGAGAGAGATCTGGGTTGGAGGTATAGATCCGGGAATTATTCTCATAGAGATGGTAGGTAGTTGGAGCCATGGGAGAGAATGAGTGGGAGTGGGTGTAGATGGAGAATAGAAGGGGACCTAGAAGAGAGCCTTCAGGGACCCCCCACAGTTAGGGGATGTGAGACAGAGGAGGAGCCTGGGAAACAGGTTGAGACTGAGCAGCCAGAGAGATGAGAACCAGGAGAACCAGGACAGTAGGCATTCAATCCATTGATTGATTGATTGATGTCAAGAGTGGGTGGGCATTGAACGTTTGAGAGAAAGGTTGCAGGATAAAGGATACAAGGAATCTGAGGAGTTGATAATTATTAAAGAGGGAGAGCAGGAAGTGGGGAGGGGCAAGGGCAGTGAGTTAAAGGATGAATCCTACACATTTCCATGTTTTCCTCTGGGAAGCAGAAGCCCAAGAGGGGATTTAGTAGAAACCTATGCCTGGAAGGAGAGGAGTAAACTCCTAGGCATGTTCTTGTTGTGACTGTTCTAGTTTCTGAAAACACTACTCTCCCCATCTTCAAAGCCTTCTAAAATCAGATCTCCTCCATGAAGCTTTTACTGACTATGAACTCACTTCTTCAATTTTTCCTCTCTTCTGCATTACCTGCACTTGGGTCTCTACCCTTTAAACACTTTGACATTCACCCCTGCCCCAGAGCACTTATGTGCATATCCATCTATCATTTATCTTAATGTCTGCCTCCCCCTCCAGTCTGTAAGCTTCTTGTGGGCAGGTGTCAGGTCTACCTAATCTAGTCAGTTAATCATATTTATTGAGCATTTACTATGTGCGGAGTACTATACAAAGCACTTTGGGAGAATACACTATAGCAATATAACAGACACATTCCCTGCTCACAGCGAGCTTACAAACTCTATTGCATTGTACTCTCCCAAGCATTGAATATAGCACTCCAGGCACTCAATAAATATCACTGATTGATTGATTGATTGATAATAGAACAAGAAAGAGCATTCAATATCCTTAATTCAATAATTAACCCCTTATTTTGAGAATAAAAAGTAGAGAGATTGTAGTTTTATGGATTATGAGCATTATCAGGAATCTTTGTGACCATTTGCTTCCTCTCTCCAATAGAGCCCCTTACCTATAAGGAAGTATCTCTGGAGTGGAATCACAGAAAAAGGATTGTCTGAAAGAGGAACGTTTAGTTGTCTAACTTGTGCCATTGGAGGCATTCACAGCGAGAGGAGGGAATAAACTTAACCTGACAGTACGTATACCTTGTCTACTAAAAAGAGACAACACTTTTCTAAAGCAAACAATTCAGCAAGACGATTCGTGGCTTAGTGGAAAGAGCACGGGCTTGGGAGTCAGAAGTCGTGGATTCTAATCCTGGCTCCGCTACTTGTCAGCTGTGCGACTTTGGGCAAGTCACTTAACTTCTCTGTGCCTCAGTTACCTCATTTGTAAAATGGGGATGAAGACTGTGAGCCCCACGTAGGACATCCTGATTACCTTGTATCTACTCCAGCACTTAGAACAATGCTTGGCACATAGTAAGAGCTTAACAAATGCATTATTAGTATTATTATTGCGATCATCCCTAAGTAAAGCAAAACGGCTTCTGTTGGGAGCTCCAGTGTGCTGTGAAATTCATCAGTCAATCAATCACATTTACTGAGCACTTAAGGTGTGCAGAACACTCATGATGATGATGATGATGATGATGGTAGTCGTTATGTGCTTACTATGTGTCAAGCACTGTTCTAAACGCTGGGGTAGATACAAGGTAATTAGGTTGTCCTACATGGGGCTCACAGTCTTCATCCCCATTTTACAGGTGGGGGAACTGAGACACAGAGTACTTAATCGATTTGCCCAAGGTCACACAGCTGACAGGTGGTGGAGCCGGGATTAGAACCTACGACCTCTGACTCCCAAGCCCGTGCTCTTTCCACTAGGCCCCGCTGCTCCTCAAGCACTGTACTAAGTAATTAGGAAAATACAACAAATTTGGTAGACATGTTTCCTGCTCATAATGAGCTTACCATCAAGAGGGGGAGACAAACATTAATTATAAATAAATAAATTACAGGTAGGTACATAAATTCTGTGGGACTGAGGGAGGTGTGACTAAAGGGTGAAAATCCAAGTGAAATGCTACCAGTGGTACTAATCATGCTGGTTGACAAGCTCTGAACTAAGTGGAAAGAATACTGGATTCAGCATATCGAAACAGTCTCTGCAGCACTCTGCAGAGAGTGAGCACTCAGTAAATACCATTGATTGATTGTTACTTGGCTTGATTTTTCTTTCTGTCAAATGGGACCAAGGTGTTTCAAGAATGAGTGAAATGTTAGATAATATAAATTAAGTACCTTGGGTTCCATGGAAAAAAAATGGTGCTAAAGAAATTCAATTATCTTTATCTTTTCAAGTAAACCAGTTCTCTGCTGTGCATGCTCACCGGTCTGATCATCACCAACACTGAATTGATGGAAAAAAGGAAAAATGTGACCGAATTACTTCTCTTGGGACTTACCCGGAATCCAGAGTTGCAGAAACTTTTATTTGTTTTGTTTCTAATCATTTACCTGGTAACTCTTTTGGGAAACCTGCTTGTGGTTATAACCATCAAGGCCAGTCAGAACCTCAGCTCCCCTATGTACTACTTCCTCTGGTACTTATCTTTCATAGGTGCTTTCTACTCCTCTTTCACTGCTCCCAAAATGATTGTAGACAGCCTGTCTGCTAGAAAAGTCATATCCTATGATGGCTGTATGGTCTAGCTCTTTCTATCACACTTCTTTGGAAGGACTAGACTGTAAACCCATCGTTGGGTAGGGACCGTTTCTATATGTTGCCGACTTGTACTTCACAAGCACTTAGTACAGTGCTCTGCACACAGTAGTGCTCAATAAATATGTTTGAATGAATGAATGACAGAGGTCATCCTTCTCATTGTGATGGCCTTTGATCATTACATGGCCATCTGCAAACCCTTGCACTATTTGATCATCATGAACCGGCAGGTGTGTGTCCTACTGGTGGGGGTAGCCTGGGTATTGGGCTTCTTTCATTCAATAATTCAGATTCCCATTCTATTCCGGCTGCCCTTCTGTGATCCCAATGTCATTGGTCCTTTTTTCTGTGACATGTACCCTTTGTTGGAACTCGCCTGCACAAACACCTACGTCGTGGGCCTGTCGGTGGCTATCAACGGTGGCCTGATCTGCACTGTCTGTTTCCTCATGTTGGTCGTCTCCTACACGGTCATCTTGAACTCTCTAAAAAGTTATAGTTCAGAGGGAAGGTGCAAAGCCCTCTCCACCTGTGGCTCTCACGTCAAGGTTGTCATGCTGTTCTTTGTTCCCTGTATCTTCACCTACATGAGGCCTGCCTCCACCTTCCCCATGGACAACACAGTGGCCATATTCTATGTTTTCAGTACTCCCATGTTATACCCCTAGATCTGCAGTGTGAGAAATGAGGAGGTGAAAAATGCCATGAGGAAGATATGGAGCCAAATAATGACTTCAGGAGATAAGTGAATCACTTTCTGAGAATTACGTCGGTTTTTTTTTTTCAGTGGGAGAAGGAAGAAACCAGTGGATTCTTCAAATGCTTTAAGGAAAATCACTTTGGCATAATCTCTTCTACAAGAACCATACTTGAAGGTTTTAATGTATTTTGAATTGTCGGAACAATGAATGCCATTTCCTGTACATGTTTAAGTCTTCCTTCTCATTATACACATTAATTAAAAAACTCCTTTTAGTACATTCTAATGGTAATTGGAATCCTCTTAAGGGAAGAATAGAAGGGAAAGCAGATAGTTTTGGTAAATGAGAGAACACTCAGGATTATATACTCAATAAATGAAATCAATGTGTCCAGGGTGACATAGTAATGACTTTATGGGTAAAGGAGAAGAGGGATTGTTTTTGGTATTTCGATAGATTTGAAGCAGCAGAGCCAACATTCTGTGATGAAGAAAGAAGGAGCAAACCCTTAGGGACCACCTGGACTTGGGAAAATCAATAAGAATGTCCCACGCCTGCACAAGTTGGCCCTGCATCAGCTTTTTAATCAATCAATCAATCAATCGTATTTATTGAGCGCTTACTGTGTGCAGAGCACTGTACTAAGCGCTTGGGAAGTGCAAGTTGGCAACATATAGAGACAGTCCCTACCCAACAGTGGGCTCACAGTCTAAAAGGGGGAGACAGAGAACAAAGCCAAACATACTAACAAAATAAAATAAATAGAATAGATATGTACAAGTAAAATAAATAAATAAATAGAGTAATAAATATGTACAAACATATATACATATATACAGGTGTTGTGAGGAAGGGAAGGAGGTAAGATGGGGGGATGGAGAGGGGCACGAGGGGGAGAGGAAGGAAGGGGCTCAGTCTGGGAAGGCCTCCTGGAGGAGGTGAGCTCTCAGTAGGGCCTTGAAGGGAGGAAGAGAGCTAGTTTGGCGGATGGGCAGAGGGAGGGCATTCCAGGCCCGGGGGATGACGTGGGCCGGGGGTCGATGGCGGGACAGGCGAGAACGAGGTACGGTGAGGAGACTAGCGGCAGAGGAGCGGAGGGTGCGGGGTGGGCTGTAGAAGGAGAGAAGGGAGCTGAGGTAGGAGGGGGCGAGGTGATGGAAAGCCTTGAAGCCCAGGGTGAGGAGTTTCTGCCTGATGCGCAGATTGATTGGTAGCCACTGGAGATTTTTGAGAAGGGGAGTAACATGCCCAGAGCGTTTCTGGACAAAGACAATCCGGGCAGCAGCATGAAGTATGGATTGAAGTGGGGAGAGACACGAGGATGGGAGATCAGAGAGAAGGCTGATGCAGTAGTCCAGACGGGATAGGATGAGAGCTTGAATGAGCAGGGTAGCGGTATGGATGGAGAGGAAAGGGCAGATCTTGGCAATGTTGTGGAGCTGAGACCGGCAGGTTTTGGTGACGGCTTGGATGTGAGGGGTGAATGAGAGAGCGGAGTCGAGGATGACACCAAGGTTGCGGGCTTGTGAGACGGGAAGGATGGTAGTGCCGTCAACAGAGATGGGAAAGTCAGGGAGAGGGCAGGGTTTGGGAGGGAAGACAAGGAGTTCAGTCTTCGACATGTTGAGTTTTAGGAGGCGGGCAGACATCCAGATGGAGGTGTCCTGAAGGCAGGAGGAGATGCGAGCCTGGAGAGAGGGGGAGAGAGCAGGGGCAGAGATGTAGATCTGGGTGTCATCAGCGTAGAGATGATAGTTGAAGCCGAGGGAGCGAATGAGGTTACCAAGGGAGTGCGTGTAGATCGAGAACAGAAGGGGACCAAGCACTGAACCTTGGGGAACCCCCACAGTAAGTGGATGGGAGGGGAGGAGGAGCTTGCAAAAGAGACTGAGAATGAACGACCGGAGAGATAAGAGGAGAACCAGGAGAGGACGGAGTCTGTGAAGCCAAGGTCAGATAGCGTGTTGCGGAGAAGGGGGTGGTCCACAGTGTCGAAGGCAGCTGAGAGGTCGAGGAGGATTAGGACTGAGTATGAGCCGTTGGATTTGGCAAGCAGGAGGGCATTGGTGACCTTTGAGAGGGCAGTTCCTGTGGAATGTAGGGGACGGAAGCCAGACTGGAGGGGGTCGAGGAGAGAGTTGGTGTTGAGGAATTCGAGGCAGCGCGTGTAGACAACTCGTTCAAGGAGTTTGGAAAGGAATGGTAGGAGGGATATGGGGCGATAACTAGAAGGTGAGGTGGGGTCAAGAGAGGGTTTTTTTAGGATGGGAGAGACATGGGCATGTTTGAAGGCAGAGGGGAAGGAACCAGTGGAGAGTGAGCGGTTGAAGATGGAAGTTAAGGAGGGGAGAAGGGATGGAGCGAGAGATTTCATGAGATGAGAGGGAATGGGGTCAGAAGCACAGGTGGCCGGAGCAGCACTTGAGAGGAGGGCGGAGAGCTCCTCTGAGGATACTGCTGGGAAGGATGGGAGAGTAGCAGAAAGTGTTGAGAGCCCGGGGGTTAGAGAAGGGGGGGAAGTGACTTTGGGGAGGTCGGACCTGATGGATTTAATTTTGTTAATGAAGTAGGAGGCCAGATCGTTGGGGGTGAGGGAAGGAGGAGGTGGAGGAACCGGGGGCCTTAGAAGGGAGTTGAATGTACGGAAGTGCTGGCAGGGGTGATGGGCATGGGTGTCAAAAAGGGAGGAGAAATAGTTTTGTCTGGCAGAGGAGAGGGCTGCGTTAAGGTAGGAAAGGATAAACTTGAAGTGAAATCACCAAAATATCACCAAAATATCACCAAAATCACCAAATCATCCACCCACTTTCAGATGAAACAAAACCCATCTTGAATATACTCCAACACAAAAATAGCTCTTGATGGACAATATTACTCTTTGACAGTGAAACCTGAAAGTCATTCAGATTATTGTTGCTATACATAATGTAGAATGGTTATCTCACCAACACTAAACACAATAATAATAATTAGAAGAATAATGAAAATAATGACAATTGTGGTATTTGTTAAGTGCTTACTATGTGCTAAATGCTGTACTGAGTCCTGAAGTAGACACAGGATAATCTGATTGGACAGTTTCTGTCCCACAAAGAGCTCACAGTCCAAGTAGGAGGAAGAGCAGGTATTTAATTCCCATTTTACAGTTGCGGAAACTGAGGCACCATGAAGTGAAGCACCTTGCCCAAGGTCACATATCAAACAAATGGTAGAGTCAGGATTAGAACTCATGTCTTCTGACTCCCACATCTGTGGTATTTCCACTAGGCCATGTTACTTCTCCAAATCCAATCCAAATTTAGTTAGCAATCTCATGTTACCAAAAATGTTAGTTAAATTGTCCAGATGGTTTGATGTCCATCTTCTGGAGAATTAAAATTCCTTCAAGAGGCTTAATGATGACCTTCTGTAGCCCTGTCAGAGCAAGCATACCCTGTGTGTGGCTCAGTGGAAAGAGCACGGGCTTTGGAGTCAGAGGTCATGGGTTCAAATCCTGGCTCTGCCAATTGTCAGCTGTGTGACTTTGGGCAAGTCACTGAACTTCTCTGTGCCTCAGTTTCCTCATCTCTAAAATGGGGATTAAGACTGTGAGCTCCCCGTGGGACAACCTGATCACCTTGTAACCTCTCCAGTGCTTAGGACAATGCTTTTCACATCGTAAGCGCTTAATAAATGCCATCATCATTATTATTATCACTTATTTTTCTATATGAGATATTACCTTGGGCAGTGTCTCAAATCTTATATACTCTATTACTTGGTCTCATCTGTAATTTAAATTGTAAGCTCCTTGAGGACAGGGATCAGGTATTTTCATTTTATGAGAAGCAGAACGCATGACCTAGTGGAAAGAGTATTGGTCTTGGAGTCAAGGGACAAGAGGTTTAAACCCCTCTTCCACTTACTGTGTTACCTTGGGCAAGTCACTATTTCTTTGTGGTACTTATTAAGCACTTACTCTGTGCCAAGCACTGTACTAAGCCCTGGGTGGATACAAGATTACAATAATTATTCTATTTGTTAAGTACTTACTATGGGCCAGGTACTGTACAAAGTGCTGGACACTGTACCAAGCTCTGGGCACCATATTGAGCACTGGACTCTGTCCATATCCCACAAAGGGCTCGTAGTCTAAGTGGGAGGGGGTAGGATTTGATCCCGTTTTACAGATGAGGTAACTGAGATACAGACAAGTTCAATGACCTATCCAAGGTTACACAGCACACAAGCGGCAGAGCCAGGATTAGAACCCAGTTCATCTTACTCCCAGGCCCGTGCTCTTTCCTCTAGGCTACGTTGCTTCCCACTTAACTTCTCTGTGCTTCAGTTTCCTCATTTGTAAAACTAGGAATAAGATCCCTGTTCTACTCCTCTCTTAGACTGGGAGCCCCATATGGGAATGCAACTGTGTCAGATCTGCTTACATTGGAGTAATGTAAAACAGAAGCTCCTTACCATTGGCTTTAGAGTACACGATCACCTTGCCTCTTCCTACCTCACCTTGCTACTCTCCTACTACAACCCAGCCCACACTTCAGAAGCAGCGTGGCTCAGTGGAAAGAGCCCGGCCTTTGGAGTCAGAGGTCATGGGTTCGAATCCCGGCTCCACCACATGTCTGCTGTGTGACCTTGGGTAAGTCACTTAGCTTCTCTGAGCCTCAGTTCCCTCATCTGTAAAATGGGGATTAAGCCTGTGAGCCCCACGTGGGACAACCTGATCACCTTGTATCCCCCCCAGCGCTTAGAAACAGTGCTTTGCACATAGTAAGCGCTTAACAAATGCCATCATTACTATTACTTCTTTCCTCTTACATCACCCTTCTCTTTCTACCTCGATCTCATCTATCTCACTGCCAGCCCCTCACCCATGTCCTCGCCATGGTAAGCCACTTAACTTCTCTGTGCCTCAGTTACCTCATCTGTAAAATGGGAATTAAGTCTGTGAGCCCCACGTGGGACAACCTGATTACCTTGTATCTACCCCAGCACATAGAACACTGTTTGGCACATAGTAAGTGCTTAACAAATGCCATCATCATCAACATCACCATGTCCTACGTCTGGCCTGGAATGCCTTCCCTCTTCCTATCCAACAGACATTTACTCTCCCCACTTTCAAAGCTTTACTGAAGGCACATCTCCTCCAAGAGGACTTCCCTGACTAAACTCTCATTTCCCCCTTGACTTGGTCCCCTCATTCATCCACCAACCCAGCCCCACAGAATTTATGTACATATCTGTAATTTATTTATTCATATTAATTTCTGTCTCCCCCTCTAGACTGTAAACTCTGTATTCGCAGGAAATGTGTCTGTTATATTGGTGCGTTGTACTCTCCCAGTCACTTAGTAAAGTGCCCTGAACAAAGTTAGCACTCCATAAATACTATTGATTGGTTGATTTATTGATTGCATCTACTCCAGTTTTTAGTACGGTGCTTGGCACCCTAGTAAGTATCATTCTTATAATTATTTTACTATTTCAAATGCTTAGTACAGTGCTTTGTACTCACACATCCATGACACTTATGTATATATATCCTAATACTCAGTTGCTTCCCTTACCTGTAATTTATTTTAATGTTTATCTCCCCCACTCTATTGCAAGCTCCTTTAGGTCAGGGATCATGTCAACCAACTGTATTTTACTCTCCTACGTGCTTAGCACAGTGTGCTGTCCAAAGTAAATTCTCAATAAATACGATTTATTGATTGCTCTGTATACAGCAGACACTCAATAAATGCTATTAATGAATTAATTGAAGAAATACTGGACTTCACTGCTATGGAGATATCAAAGTTATCCCTTCGGTTCCCTCTAGACTGTGAATTTGTTATGGTTCGGGAATCTGTCAGTTGTTGTATGGTACTCTCCTCTGTGCTTAGTATAGTGCTTTGCACACAGTACATGCTCCTTAAATACCTTTGAAAGTTCAGCTGTGGTTGCTTTATCGGGGCCAGTTTAGTGCACCGTCAAATGCCTAGTTAGGAAATATGAAATATTTTGTCCAATCAGAACTCCTGTAAGGAGGTAGCAGGCCGAAATCGGGCACATATACCTAGCCAAATAACTTGTTGCTTATTTCACACCTGCCTGGCCTATGGATGCATTTATCCTTGAAGAATCTCTGCAGATGTTACACACCATAACAGGATGGTATAGAAGTAGCAAATTTCCTGGACACTGAAAAACTCCTCAGTGAATTCGGCCAGTGGAGAAATCGCAATGCGAGAATTATGAAACTCTGTTGTTGTTATTGTTCATAATGGATTAAGGTAATTCATATCATGGCGTTCACCTCCTAGTGAATATTTTCCATATAAAGTGCTCCTCAAAGAAACAGAAGTGAGATCACCCAAGATCAGTTCAAAACCTCCAAAGGGGGACATGCAGGTTTGTTCCTAGTAAAATCCACTTTAGTCATTTTTTTTTGCAAACCTTCGTCAGAAAGAAGATTTGGTGCCATTAGAGATATGGTCTTCATCAGATTCTTGAATGTTAATGGAGTTCTCCCTAGAAGTGAAAACAATTTTCTGAAAAATTCTCAGGATTGAGAGAGAGGATTTCTAACACTAGAGATTCTGATCCTGTTGTTGGGTAGGAACCGTCTCTATATGTTGCCGACTTGTTACCGTAAAGCCACATCTGTTTCCTTGAGCTCTTCCGTCAGCATTCCTTCTTGAGCAAAATGGATAACAACAAAGCTATCCTGAATAACTTTTATATACCTCAGCCCTTAGAACAGTGCTTGGCATATATTAAGTCAGTGACTTCCTAGCTATACTTGCTAGTAAGCTAAGTAACTTAAGCTCTAGCTAGCAAGTGGTTGACAAAA
>NW_024044865.1:0-40430 GCF_015852505.1 Tachyglossus aculeatus | reverse complement strand
TGAGCCCCTTCCTTCCTCTCCCCCTCGTCCCCCTCTCCATCCCCCCCATCTCACCTCCTTCCCTTCCCCACAGCACCTGTATATATGTATATATGTTTCTACATATTTATTACTCTATTTATTTATTTTACTTGTACATATCTATTCTATTGATTTTATTTTGTTAGTATGTTTGGTTTTGTTCTCTGTCTCCCCCTTTTAGACTGTGAGCCCACTGTTGGGTAGGGACTGTCTCTATATGTTGCCAATTTGTACTTCCCAAGCGCTTAGTACAGTGCTCTGCACATAGTAAGAGCTCAATAAATACGATTGATGATGATATAGAGGGGCTTCAGGAGTGGAGAGGAGTGGACAGAATGGTCTTGGAGACAAATAATCCGGACTGCAGAATGAAGTATGGACTGGACTGGGGAAAGAGAGGAGTCAGGGAAGTCAGCAAGGAGGCTGATGCAGAAGTCAAGGCGGGATAGGATACGTGCTTGTATCAGCATGGGAGTGGAGAGGAAAGTGCAGATTTTTAGTGATGTGTGAAGGTTGAACTGATAGGATATAGTGACAGATTGAATATGTAGGTTGACTGAGCGAGATGAGTCGAGGAAAACGCCCATGTTATGGGCTCGTGAGACAGAGAGGATGGTGATACTGTGTACAGTGACAGGAAAATTGGTGGAAGGAAGGGTTTGGGTGGGAAGATGAGGAGTTCTGGTTTGGACATGTCCATCTTGAGGAGTCAGCAGGAAATCCAGTTGGAGATGCCCTGAAGGCAGGAGGAAATGTGAGACTGAAGAGAGGGAAAGAGATCAGGGCTGGGGATGGAGATTTAGGAATCATCCCCATGGAAAAAGGAATTGAAAGCATGAGAATGAATGAGTTCTCCAAGGGAGTAGGTGTAGATGGAGAATGAAAGAGGACCCTGAAGTGAGCCTTTAGGGATCCCCACTGTTAGGGAGTGGGAGGCAGAAGAGAGGCCCTTGAAAGAGATGAAGATTGAGGATACAGAGAGGTAGGAGGAGAACCAGGAGAGGATAATGTCCACGAAACCAAGGTTGGATAATGTCTCCAGGAGAAGGAGGTGGTCCACAGTATCAAAAGCAGCTGAGAGATCGAGGAGGATTTGGATGGAGTAGAGGCCAGCGTATTTGGCAAGACAATCAGTGGTGACCAGGTGGGATCTCTCTAAAATCTCCCTTCCTCGTCTCCGGGCCCTTCCTTTTCTTGCCCCTGTGTCAACTCTCCCATATTTCCGAGCAGTATCTCAAAAGGAGATCTCCCATCTCCTCTCACAATCCACTCCCTCCACCTGCGCTTCCCTCCCCATGCCTTCGCAGTTTGTCAAAACTCCTTCTTTCCTTTCTTTCCTCCCTGACCACCCCCTCTTCTCTTCTCTCCTTGACAAACAACTTCAGCTGTTTGCCCTCCTGTGGCTTCTTCTCCACTGCTTTCAAACACGCCCATGTCTCCCATATCCTAAAAGAAACCTCCTTTGACCCAAAGGCTTCTGCCAGTTATCAGCCCAAATATCCCGACTACCATTCCTTTCCAAACTCCTTGAGCGAGTTGTCCACACCCGCCATCTGCCCTTCCTCTCCTCAAATTCCCAACTTGAGCCCCTCCAATCTGGCTTCTGCCCCCTTTCCTCGATGAAACCTGCCCTCTCTCAATCAATCAATCAATCGTATTTATTGAGCGCTTACTGTGTGCAGAGCACTGTACTAAGCGCTTGGGAAGTACAAGTTGGCAACATATAGAGAGAGTCCCTACCCAACAGTGGGCTCACAGTCTAAAAGGGGGAGACAGAGAACAAAACCAAACATACTAACAAAATAAAATAAATAGAATAGTTATGTACAAGTAAAATGAATAAATAAATAAATAAATAGAGCAGTAAATATGTACAAACATATATACATATATACAGGTGTTATGGGGAAGGGAAGGAGGTAAGATGGGGGATGGAGAGGGGCACGAGGGGGAGAGAAAGGAAGGGGCACAGTCTGGGAAGGCCTCCTGGAAGAGGTGAGCTCTCAGTAGGGCCTTGAAGGGAGGAAGAGAGCTAGCTTGGATGGGCAGAGGGAGGGCATTCCAGGCCCGGGGGATGACGTGGGCCGGGGGTCGATGGTGGGACAGGCGAGAACGAGGCACGGTGAGGAGATTAGCGGCAGAGGAGCGGAGGGTGCGGGGTGGGCTGTAGAAGGAAAGAAGGGAGGTGAGGTAGGAAGCGGCGAGGTGATGGAAAGCCTTGAAGCCGAGGGTGAGGAGTTTCTGCCTGATGCGCAGATTGATTGGCAGCCTCTGGAGATTCACCAATTAACTCTAAGGTCACCAATGAACTCCTTGTTGCCCCATCCAATAGCCTCTACTCCATTCTGATCCTCCTCGGGCACTCAGCTCCCTCTTCTCCTGGAAACATCATGAAATCAATGATCCCCACACATACTCTGGGCAAGAAATGCCCATGGCCCCACCCCTGGACGCACTAGCCCCTGGGCACTGAGTCTGATTGATTCTGGCCAGAACTCTGGCCCCAAGGTCAAGTGATGCCCCGCCCACTCGTGACGACCACGCCCTCTTGAGACTATCTTCTCCCATGCCCCGCCTCTTTCCTCATCAAGCCCCTCCCTCTACAATGGTGCTCATGGCAATGGAGCCCCCCAGCGCCGCCGGGCCCCTTCTGTCTGAGAGAGCAGAACGGGAAACTGTATGGCTACTAGGCTCGAAACATTTGATTCGGTGAAACCTACGTGAAGTGACTTCTCAGCGTCTAGCACAGAGTCTGTGATCCATCCCCATCCTAGTGAGGAGCGTCTGTGAGTTTGGAGTCGGTGGGGGTCGTCGGGGGGAGAAGCCATGCCACAATGGCCTGTTGGGTTAGGGAGGGTCTCGCTCGGGGCTTCCATGGGGCCTGTTACCAAATGAGCGGTGTTCTCTGTGCAGAAGCATCAGGGCGTGGAGGGTACGACAGAGCACTTCCTGTGAGCAGAACATTGGCACTGGCAGAGCACTCCCGGCTGTGAATCAGGTGCTGGCCTCGGTCTAACAGTGTCAGCGGGGAGAGGGGGCTGGCATAGGCCCCTCGGGAGCGACGAAACGATAATGCACGACACATTGTCGGCCCCAGCAGGGATCGATATAACATGGGGAGAGAGAAAAGTGGCACAGAGCGAGGGGCCACTACCTGTCCCCACTGATGGCAGATTTTCCAACCCGTGAATTTCTTTCCAGAGCCGACATGGTGGAGCTGGCCTGGCAGGTGCGGAGCGGGCCTGGCAGACCCAGAGCCAGCAGAAACTCTATATGTGCCGTCGGGACAGGTGGTGAGTCCGAGGAGGAAGAAAAGTCCCCAGGTGGGACAAGGATTGTGCCCATTGCGCTGAAAGTTAATCTTCTTCAGTGCTTGGTACAGAGATTGGCACATAGTAACAAAAGAGAAGTAGCCTAGCCTGGTAGATAGAGGGCATACCTGGGATCAGAAGAACCTGAGTTCTCATCCCGGCTCTGCCACTTTGTCTTCTGGCTGACTTCGGGCAGGTCACTTCTCTTCTCTGGGCCTCGGTTACCTCTTCTGTAAAATGGGGATCAAGACTGTAAATCCCGTGTGGGATATGGATTGTGTTTAATCCGATTGGCTGGAATCTGCCTCACCGCTTAGTACAGTACCTGGCTTATTTCATTCATTCATTCAATCGTATTTATTGAGTGCTTACTGTGTGCAGAGCACTGTATTAAGCACTTGGGAAGTACAAGTCGGCAACATATAGTGACGGTCCCTACCCAACAGTGGGCTCACAGTCTAGAAGGGGGAGACAGACAACAAAACATGTAGGCAGGTTTCAAAACCGTCAGAATAAATAGAATTATATGTATATGTATACCATTAATAAAATAAATAGAGTAGTAAATATGTACAAGTAAAATAAATAGAGTTATAAATATGTACAAGCAAATACAAGTGCTGTGGGGAGGGGAAAGGGGTAGGGCAGAGGGAGTGACGAAGGGGAGGAGGAAAGGAAAAGGGGTCTCAGTCTGGGAAGGTCTCCTGGAGGAGGTGAGCTCTCAGTTCAGCTTTGAAGGGAGGAAGAGAGCTAGGTTGGCTTAAGTATGGAGGGAGGGCATTCGAGGCCAGGGGAAGGACGTGGGCCAGGGGTCGGTGGTGGGACAGGCGATAACGAGGCACAGTGAGGAGGTTAGCGGCAGAGGAGTGGAGTGTGTGGACTGGGCTGTAGAAGGGGAGAAGGGAGGTGAGGTGGGAGGGGGCAAGGTGATGGAGAACCTTGAAGCTGAGGGTGAGGAGTTTAGGCTTGATTCGTAGGTTGACAGGCAACCACTGGAGATTTTGTAGGAGGGAAGTGACATGCCCAGAGCGTTTCTGTGCAAAGATAATCCGGGCAGCAGAGTGAAGTGTAGACTGAAGCAGGGAGTGACAGGAGGATGGAAGATCAGATAGGAGGCTGATGCAGTAATCCAGTCAGGATAGGATGAGAGATTGAACCAGCAAGGTAGCAGTTTGGATGAAGAGGAAAGGGCACATCTTGGCGATGTTGAGGAGGGGAGACCGACAGGTGTTGGTGCCAGATTGGATGTGTGGGGCGAATGAAATAGCAGAGTCGACGATGACACCCAGGTTGCGGGCTTGTGAGATGGGAAGGATGGTAGTGTCATCTACAGTGACGGGAATAGCACAGTGCATAGAGCACGGATCTGAGAGTCAGAAGGTCATGGGTTCTAATCCCGGCTCTGCAACGTCTGCTGTGTGACCTTGGGCAAGTCACTTAAGTTCTCTGTGCCTCAGTTACATCATATGCAAACTGTAGATTAATATTGTTAGCCCCAAGTGAGACAGGGGCTGTGTCCAGCTTTGTTTCCTTGCACTTAGTGCAGTGCCTGGCAAATAGTAAGCGCTTAACAAATGCCACAATCACTACTATGTACATACAATTATATTTATGTATCTATCTATATGTATGTAAAACAGGTCTGTCAATATTATATACATTATATATATATATATATACACACATATATAAAATATATACTTGCCATACAGTAAAAGCTTAATAAATGTCATACAGATAATCAATTATATATAATGATATAATATAATAATGTAATAATATATAATCTCTCTCTATATATATGTATATATATATAATTGTATAAGTAAGGCATTCTTACCGCACATCAGAAAATCCAAGATGACCCAAATCCTATTTTCATAACACAAGTTAATATCCTAGGGATCCCAGTGGTTTCCAAGTTCATATTTCATTCATTCATTCAATCATATTTATTGAGTGCTTACTGTGTGCAGAGAACTGTACTAAACGCTTATTTACAATGATTCAGACCACAGCCCAGGAGAAAACAGGAACGTGCCATCGATATTTTGGGAGAAACACTTTTTTCAGTTGTGTGGTTTATCCAGACTATGCTGATTTTTCATATAATTTTGGAAATGCACAGAACAGGTATGTGAACCTCCCCTTGATTTAAAGGAACTCAGTTTGTGCTCGAGAAACCTCTTCTAATTCTTGTCAGAATATGGAAAATGATGAAGCCTATTACTAGTACCAAGCAATCAATGCCATTTATTAAATTCTTACTGTGTGCCAGAAACTGCACAAAACACGTAGGAATGTATACCATAACAGAATTGGGAGATGTGATCCCTGTCCATAAGGAGCTTATGGTCTACGGTGTGCAGAGCACTGCATTGACTGCTTGTGAGAGGACAATAGAGTCAGTAGATAGGACCCTTGCCCTCAAGAAGCTTAGAGTCCATGATGTGAAGACCACACATGTCATTGTCATGAGCCCTGACTGATATCTTTGCCCTCCCTGGCCTTCCCCAGACGGCTAAAGATTCACCTCTCCCAGATTGCTGCTCTCCTTGAATGAGATCCTTGGATGCACCTGACCCAGAATTCCCCGGGATGAGATGCTTGGACACCTTTCAAGCAGATTTCTGATCCCCTGGGGTGAAATCCTTAGATTCACCTCCCCCTCTGGGCAGCCCCACTTAACTGGGAGCTCCTATTGGGTCGGGAACTTGCTGACAAGTTCAAAGTGAAAACAAACCACCAAGGTATACAGCGGAACGCATTATTCCATACTTAGTCTAATTTAAAAAATGCGGGGGGAAGGTGTACACATACACCCCCACACACACTCACACATACAAATTATGACAAACAGCTACCCATCCAACTCGTTCCCCTAAGTTCGTGCAGATTCGTTCATTCAATTCATTCAATCATATTTATTAAACACTTACTGTGTGCAGGAGTACTGTACTAAGCGCTTGGAAAGTACAGTTCAGCAACAAAGAGAGACAATCCCTGCCCACAATGGGCTCATGGCCTAGAAGGGGGGAGACAGACATCAAAACAAGTTAACGGTCATCAACTAGCATCGATATAAATAAAAAAATTAGAGATATACATATACACATCAGAACAAGTAAAACTCCTGAACTCCATATCTTCCCTCCCAAACCCTGCCCTCTCCCTGACTTTCCCATCACTGTTGACGGCACTACCATCCTTCCCGTCTCCCAAGCCCACAACCTTGGTGTCATCCTCGACTCCGCTCTCTCGTTCACCCATCACATCCAATCCGTCACCAAAACCTACCGGTCTCACTTCCACAGCATTGCCAAAATCTGCCTTTTCCTCTCCAACCAAACTGCTATCCTGCTCGTTCAATCTCTCAGCCTATCCCTACTGGATTACTGCATCAGCCTCCTCTCCGATCTCCCATCCTCCTGTCTCTCCCCACTGCAATCCATACTTCACGCCGCTGCCCTGATCGTCTCTGTGCAGAAATGCTCAGGGCATGTTACTCCCCTCCTCAAAAATCTCCAGTGGCTACCAATCAATCTGCGCATCAGGCAGAAACTCCTCACCCTCGGCTTCAAGGCTCTCCATCACCTCGCCCCCTCCTCCCTCACTTCCCTTCTCTCCTTCTACAGCCCAGCCCGCACCCTCCACTCCTCTGCCGCTAATCTCCTCACTGTGCCTCGTTCTCGCCTGTCCCGCCGTCGACCCCCGGCCCACGTCCTCCCCCTGGCCTGAAATGCCCTCCCTCCGCACATCCACCAAGCTAGCTCTCTTCCTCCCTTCAAAGCCCTACTGAGAGCTCACCTCCTCCAGGAGGCCTTCCCAGACTGAGCCCCCTCCTTCCTCACCCCCTCCTCCCCCTCCCCATCACCCCATCTTACCTCCTTCCCCTCCCCACGGCACCTGTATATATGTATATATGTTTGTACGTATTTATTACTCTATTAATTTATTTATTTGACGTACATATTTACTCTATTTATTTTATTTTGTTAGTATGCCTTGTATTGTTGTCTGTCTCCCCCTTCTAGACTGTGAGCCCACTGCTGGGTAGGGACCGTCTCTATATGTTGCCAACTTGTACTTGTACTTGTACTTGTACTGATTCCCTGCATCGATTGCCTGCTGTCTCAAGCTCGTTACAGGGTGAATCCGGGAATGCGGGGGAGAGGCTAACCCTCCCCTTGGGCTCATCTGGCAGTCTTTCTCTTTCCCTACAGCAGGGCCTGCTCCCCTCCTCAAGCCCCTCTGCAAAACAATTCCTTTTCTCCAAAATGTCCTCCTCCTCAAACTTCTCAGTAAGACAATTCCGTTTCTCCTCAGATACCTCCTTTGACATTGTTGCTCACGGGATCAAAGTATAGTCTCATTTTTATGGCTATTGATTCACACAACACTCTGTTGTTTGCTTCTATGTAAAGTGATGTCAGGCCTGTAGCCCTCACCGGGTTACTCACAGCCCGGACACTGGAAGTGTTCCGGGGCCACACTCTTGCTGAGGTGGAGTGTTGAAGGGAAATAGACTAAACTCAAGACCCTGGCACTAACCTGATCCCTGGACCCACTTCCTCAGACTAAATCTTTTACACATGAACTCGACCCCTAATCTACTTCCTCAACTAACTCTGTCAGCAAACACGACCCGCAGCTTTCTGCTTATTGCATCCTGCCACGGTGGAGGGACGGTGGAGGGGCCCTCCGGCTTAATGATCTGCAGAATAAAGAAAACCGGAGAAGAAGGAAAACCGGAGAAGAAAGAAAACTGCACTGTCATTACAAATGCCAGAAACCGAACAAACTATCTGCTAGTAGAAGCCTGGAAGAAGCTCGGTGTTACGGTCAATAAGCATAGTATAAGAGGAGGGGAAAATTATACTGTGCTGTTGCTCACTGTCCTCCGAAGGGAAGGCAGGGGCAGCCCGGGCCCAAGGGACCTCTTAGGCCAGAGACACCCATGCCGGCCCGCCTCGTTAAGGACCTGAATTCCGGGTGGGACTGATCATCTCGCGTTAGCAAAACTCTATGCCTTGGTTGGGCGGGGTACAGTTGTGTTCTCGCTACGGCTGAATCTGTGATTAAATTTTCTATTTTCTACATTGTGGTGATCATTCCCTCGGAGGCCCCAGGACACGAACGCTCTAATATAATCTCGGGTAACGAGTTGGCCACTCGAGACTCGACACCGTTGGTGTCAGACGTGGAATACTCATGCTTTGGGCGCCCCGATTGGAATACACCATCCTTCCTGTCTCACAAGCCCGTAACCATGGCGTTATCTTTGACTCTTCTCTCTCATTCAGCCCACATAATCAATCCGTCACCAAATCTTGTCGTCCCGCTTCACAACGTCGCTAAAACCCACCCTTTCCTCTCCATCCAAACTGCCACAACGTTAAAATAATCGCTCATCCTATCCCACCTAGATCACTGCACCAGCTTCCGTGCTGACCTCCCAATCTCCCGACTCCCCCCTCTAGTCTATACTTCACTCCGCTGCTCGGTTTATCTTTCTACAAAAACGTTCAGGTAAAGTCCCCCCTCCCCCTCAAAAATCTCCAGTGGTTGCCTATCCACCTCCTTATCAAACAAAAACTCCTCACCATTGGTTTTAAAACACTCCATCAACTTGCCCCTGTCCTCCTTTTCTCTCCTTCTGGTGCTAACCTTCTCACTGTGCCTCGATCTCTCCTCTTTCGCTGCCAACCCCTGGCCCACTTCCTTCCTTTGGCCCGGAATGCCCTCCCTCTTCAAATCTGACAAATACTCCCCACCGCTTTCAAAGCCTTATGGAAGGTAAAAGAGTCCTTGCCAAACTAAGCCCCACTTTTCCCCATCTCCCACTCCCTTCTAGCTCGCCCTGACCTGCTCCCTCTGCTCTTCTCCCCACCCCACTCCTAAAGCACTTACGTATATATCTGTAATTTTATTCATTTGTACTGATGCCTGTTCCCTGGCCCCTGCTACACTTTGAGCTCCTTTTGATCAGGGATTAACACTGGTCATTGTTGTATTGAACTTTCCCAAGAGCTTAGTATAGTGCTCTGCACACAGTAATAATAATAATGATAATAATAATAATAATAATAATGGCACTTATTAAGCATGTGCAAAGCAACGTTCTACGCGCTGAGGAGGTTACAAGGTGATCAGGCTGTCCCACGGGGGGTTCACAGTCTTAATACCCATTTTACAGGTGAGGTAAATGAGGTCCAGAGAAGTTAAGTGACTTGCCCAAAGTATCACAGCAAGCAAGTGGTGGAATGTGTTGAAATGATATTAGGTCTTTGACCAGCATCAGGTATATGACAGACAGAGGAGGGGGTGAGGGGTGGTGCTGTCTACCTACTAGGTATTTGACTGGATTATGGATGTGCCTGGGCTCCCTTATCTGATTGACCACCATCTTGTTAAAGGGGGTGATTTACAACTTGATAATGAGTTGATTATTCCTTTGGAAGATTTCCCAGTTCTAGAATGCAATCTGAAGCAACCTGGGAGGGGTTGGGTTCTAAACCTGGCCCTACCACTTGTCTGCTTTGGTACCTTGGGTAAATAACTTCTCTGGGACTCAGTTACCTCATTTATAAAATGGAGATTATGTTTGTGAGCCCCATGTGGGACGTGGACTGTATCCAACCTGATTAGCTTGTACTTACCCCAGCACTTACTACAGTGCCTTTATAGGATATGATTTATTTATTTATCTATATATTTATTTATATTAATGTCTGTCTCCCCCTCTGGACTGTGAGCTCGTTGTGAGCAACGAATGTGTCTGCTTGTTTTTATATTTTACATTCCCACACGCTTATTCATTCATTCAATCGTATTTATTGAGCGCTTACTGTGTGCAGAGCACTGTACTAAGCACTTGGGAAGTACAAGTTGGCAACATACAGAGACGGTCCCGACCCAACAGCGGGCTCACAGTCTAGAAGGGGAAGACTGACAACAAAACAAAACATATTAACAAAATAAAATAAAGTAGTGTCCCAGCTCCCCTGTTCCATGTCTGTCGCAGTCCCACTCTAACCCTAAGGGGTTGGGGGTCAGAAGAACCCTCGCCCTCAGGCCTTGCTGCCTACTGAATCTTTCTGCAGCTGCTCCCTGGCTCCCTCCCTCACCAAGCCCTAGAGTCACCAACATAGTTCAGTATAGTGCTTTACACACAGTAAGCACTCAGTTAATACAGTTGAACGAATGAATGAATGCCCGGCATACAATAAGCACCTAACAAATACGATTAAAAAATAAAACATTACAAAACAAAATGAAAAATACTCTGCAGCTTCTTATCTCTTTTGATCGAGACATAGCAAATGGGATAGGTGTCAGCGAGTCAGTAAATCATATTTATCAAGTGCTTACTGTGTGCAGAGCTCTATACTTAGAGCTTGGTAGAGTACAACGTTATAATAGACACGTTCCCTGCCCACGATAATAATAATAATAATAATGATAATAATAATAATAATAATAATGACATTTACTAAGTGCTTACTACGTGCAAAGCACTGTTCTAAGCACTGGGGAGGTTACAAGGTGATCAGGTTGTCCCACGTGGAGCACACAGTCTTAAAACCCATTTTAAAGGTGACTGAGGTCACGGAGACACAGAGAAGTGAAGTGTCTTGCCCAAAGGCGCACAGCTGACAAGTCGTGGAGCCGGGATTTAAATCCATGACCTCTGACTCCAAAGCCCCTGCTCTTTCCACTGAGCCGCGCTGCTTCTCTAATCATACAGGGGGAGACAGACATTAATATAAATTAAATTACAGATGTGTATGTAAGTTCTGTGGGGCTGGGATGGAGGAGGAATAAAGGGAGCAAGTCAAGGCTATGCAAAATGGAGTGGAAGAGGAAAGGAGGGCTTAGTCAGGGAAGGCTTTTTGGAGGAGAAGTACTTTCGATGAGACTTCTAAGAGGGAGAGAGTAATTGCCTTTTAGATATAATAATAATGGTCTTTATTAAGTTCTTACTGTATTGAAAGCACTGTTCTAAGCGCTAGGGAGGTTACAAGGTGATCAGGTTAACCCATGGGGGCTGTCTTAATTCCCATTTTACAGATGAGGTAATTGAGGCTCAGAGAAGTTGAGTGACTTGCCCAAAGTCACACAGCTGACAATTAACAGAGCAAGGATTTGAACCCGTAACTTCTGACTCCAAAGCCCGTGCTCTTTCCACTGAGCCAAGCTGCTAGGAAGAGCAGAGTGATATGAAGAGGAAGGACATCCCAGAGTACAGGCGAGATATGGGTGAGAGGTCGATGGCAAGATAGATGAGATCGAGATACAGTGAGAAGGTTGGCATTGGAAATAGGAGAATGAAGTCTTCAGGAAGATGCCGAGAGAGCTGGACCTTGTGTGTTTTGAAAGGCCACTTGAATGGACACCATCTCTACTGCTGAATGATTCCCATTATTAAGTGGATGTTATCTATATAGACTTGCAATGTAGATGAGCTGGCATTTGTGGATAATATTTTCATCCATGCATTCTGTCAGAATTAATGCATTAATTTTGGCTAAATCTATGAAAAGCCCTTGAGGAAAGGTTCTCTGTGGGTGTAAAATATTCCTTCCCCACAAAATGTGGTCGCTGGGGGGCAAGGGTTGGGTAGGTTTGGGAATGGAACAGGGAATATCCAGGATAGGACTTGTGAATCTGGAGAAAACTGTCCATCAGAAAGACTCTTGCCAATCACGCAAGCAGGAAGGCAAGGTTGGAGTGCAAGCCCAACATTTGCCTGAATTTTAGGAGAAATCTGCTAAACTGAGAGCAAAATAGAACATTCAGTAAAACCAAGTGGACTTACCATACATAATAAGATCAGATGTTAAATAAACCTAGAATGGATTAGTTTTAGTAGGACCTGTTATTTCTTCATCTTTGTTTTTGTTTTCTGAACTGATAATTTTGCTTCCTGTTGCCAAGATGTTACACTGGCTATTTTCCTAAAGGAGCAGTCTGCTTGTCAGACTCAATAGCTTTGTCCTCTAGATTGTAAGCTTGTTGTGGGCAGTGAATGTGTCTACTAACTCTGATATATTTTACTCTACCGAGCACTTAGTACAGTGCTCTGCGCAAAGGAAGTGCTCATAAATATCATTGATTGATTTTGTCTATTAAAGACATTATCAACCTAAAGTGCCCATTGATGTTCTTTCCACTTGACAAATGTGTGATATCAGAGATACAAAAGTCAGGCAAGCAAGTGAGCAATCTCTTTTGCTTGAAATACACAGACAAATGAGCTGGAAAATTTCCCTCCAAAAGTATCTGAAAAATGTTCTCAGCTACCTTCTCCAAATCACCAGGGGACATTTGGTTGCAAAGTACCAGTGACTGGCAATTTGACGTTGGTCATAAGAGAAACAGAAATGATATCTCTTTTGGGATCAAAATCAGTGACAACATCTTTTTCCTTCCCTGCATCTATACTCATTTTTTTAAAGCAAAATTCAATTTGGCATCATCTTGGGCAAACCTTCCGCAAGGGGTGACTGGTCATATTCCCATGAGGATGATTAGACAGAGCGTTATGAGGTTCCTGAATATCTATAGAATCCAGTTTAAATGTGAGAGGAGAAACAGTGTACCTAATGTATCTGCTTCAGGGCAGACCTAGAGCAAGGATGGACAAATCGAGTCTGGCAGAGATGTTTGTCACAGTCCCAGCAAAATATATTCTTTCTCACTGACTTGGAAAATTCCCCAGGTTTTTAGTGCACTTAGAAGTCCCCCTTCATAAACGACCTAGATGTTCTAAGAGGAGGATCTTGAGCTAATATTGCAGAGAAAGATTGGCAATGAAAGGAAATTGGACTAAAATTCGTTGCTGCTCTAAATCTGGACTTCTCTCCAAGAAAAGACACCTCAGGTCAAGTTTAGGTTTATCCAGAAGCCATTTGGGTTCTTATGGAATCTCAGACCTGATGCCTTTCTAGTTTCTAGGATTTTGTATCTTTGGCGGGGGTAAGGAAACAAAGCTGGAAAACATGGTTGTGGCTGGAATGGAGTGACCACTAGTTCCTTTATGTAACCATTTTAGGCTGGTGCCTGTTCTACCTCAAGGACTATGTAATTGGAGCAAGCCATTGCTGAAGTTGGGTGAACAGGGAACAAAGGAAGAAATCCACATCTACGAAGGCATAGAAAGTGAGTGTTTGGATAGGGTTTGATCACTCCTCCCAAGGAAAAAAGTCACACTTTGTTTTCATCTTGCAGAAATCAGGATACTGTAAATTGATCAATTTACTGAGCACCACTGTACTGAGCACTTGGTAGAGTACAATCGAATTAGTAGACATGGTCCTTGCTCTTAAGGAGCTTGCATTTTAGCAGGGGAAACAGATACTGAAATAATGTAGAGAGAGGAGTAAAGAGGAAAAGGGGAGGTGTACATGAATTACTGCTTGAATAATTTATTATATAAGATGTGGACATAAGTGTTATAGAAGCTTGAGTTTGTTAGGTACTCAGGTGGCATTGAAGTGCTCAGACGTCAACTGAAGGAAATATAGCCTGAATACAGGAAATAATTAATTAGAGTAGATCTCTTTGTCGGAGATGTTATTTCAGTAGCACTTTGAAATCGGGAAGTTTGAGGAAGTGGGGGAGGGGGTTCTGTAGGATTTGCAGAGGGAGTGAGTTCCAGGAAGAGAGAAAAACATAAGAAAGCGATCCCTATCAGAAGAGACAAGAATGAATCATCGTCTGGAAGGAGCAAAGAGTCCTAGTTGGGAGGGAAAAGAGAATGAATAAGTAGGAAGGACAGATTTTATTGAGTGTTTTAAAGCCAGTGATTAGGAGTTCCTGCTTGATGCAGAGAGGACTGGAGAACCACTGGAGGTTTTTGAGGAGTGGAGAGATGTGGCAGAACAACATATTAGAAAGATCAACATTTTAGAGAACCAGTGTGGCCTGATGGATAAAGCACAGGTCTGGGAGTCAGAAGGACCTGCGTTCTAATCCCTGCCCTGCCCTTAGCTTGCTGCCTGACCTTGGGCAAGTCACTTAACTTCTTTGTGCCTCAGTTATCTCATCTCTAAAAAGGGGTTAAGGTTGCGAGCCCATTGTGGGACATAAATTGTACCAATCTGATTAGCAACCTGATTAGCATATATTTACCCCAGCATTTAGTATAGTGCCTGGCACATCGTAAGCACTTAACAAATGTAATAAAAAATGATGCTGGGCTCAGAGTGAAATATGGATAGAAGAGGGGAGCGACTGATGCAACTGTCAATCCATGAGTGTGTCTCTGAGAGGGACTATCTTGCGAGCTACTAGCTAAAGTAGTTTATCAAATGAGCCATTGAGGTTGGGGGGACAATACTACACAGGAAATTATCCACTTTAATATTACACATTTAACAAATACATCTCTTCCATTCTGGCTGATCATTACTTCAATGACTTTTTATTCATTTCATTAAAAGGAATTTTATTCTAACTCTTATTGGCCAGCATTTTTCTCTAATGATGATCATGTCTGGAGACTGTAAAATCCATATGAATGTCCGTTTCTCCTTCATGTGCTTATATAAAGGCAGCTAATTCGAAAACCACATACTTAGTGCACCAATAAGCTCCACAAACCTGTGAATAAAATTAGGAATTGACCTAATTTGTCCCAAACCTGAAACCAGTTACGAATCCAGGGAACAGTTATGTATTTCTATTGCAAATCTCAGATGTAAACAGGTGCTCAAAATGCCTTTTTCACTGCATTTATGTGTGGCCCTTCAGAAATATTGTCCATATCTGTACTCTCCAAAGCACTCAGTGCAATGCTCTGCACACAGTAACCAATTGCTCAATCAACCACATTTATTAAGGGTTTGCTTTGTGCAGAGTACTGCACCAAGGGCCTGGAAGAGTACAATGTAACAGAGTTAATAGATACATTCCCTACCCACAATAAGCTTACAGGCTACAGGAACAGACAATATAAATAAATAAATTATGGATATGTACATAAGTGCTGTGAGGCTGAGGGAGCAATGCAAATCCAAATGCAAAGGTGACAGAGAAGGGAGTGGTAGAGGAGGAAATCAGGGCTTATTCAGAAAAATCAACGAGGCTTTGAATGTGGGGAGAGTGATTGTCTGTTGGTTATGAAGAGGGAGAGCATCCAGGACAGAGGCAGAATATAGGCAATATGTCGGCAACGAGATAGATGAGATCACGGTACAGTGAGTAGGTTGGCATTAGAGGAGTGAAGTGTCTGGGCTGGGTTATAGTAGGGAGGAGGAAGGTAAGGTAGGAGGGGGCAAGGTGATTAAGTGTTTTAAAGCTGATGGTAAGGAGTGAGGAATCATAGACTGAATGTTTTGTAGAAAAATAATCTGGGCAGCAGAATGAAGTATGGATTAGAGAGGAGAGAGATGGGAGGCAGGAAGGTTAGCAAGAAGGTGAATACAGTGATCAAGGTGGGATAGTTTAGTGCTTGGATTAGCATGGTAGCAGTTTGGATGGAGAGGAAAAGGCAGATTTTAGCGATGTTGTAAATGTTGGATTTAGAGGATTTAGTGACAGATTGAATATGTGAGTTGAATGAGAGAGTTGAGTCAAGGATAACACCAAGGTTATGAGCTTGTGAGACAGGAAGGATGGTGGTGCTGTGTGCAGTGATGGGAAAGTCATGGACACGACACGGTTTGGGTGGGAAGATAGGAGAGTGCTGTTTAGGACATGTTATGTTTGAGGTGTCGGTGTTACAACTAAATGGAGATATCTTGAAGGCAGGAGGAAATATGACACAGCAGAAGAGAGAGCTCTGGGTTGGAGGTATAGATCTGGGAATTATTCTCATAGAGATGGTAGGTAGTTGGAGCCATGGGAGAGAATGAGTGGGAGTGGGTGTAGATGGAGAATAGAAGGGGACCTAGAACAGAACCTTGTGGGACCCCCCACAGTTAGGGGATGTGAGACAGAGGAGGAGCCTGGGAAACAGATTGAGACTGAGCAGCCAGAGAGATGAGAACCAGGAGAACCAAGACAGTAGACATTCAATACATTGATTGATTGATTGATATCAAGAGTGGGTGGGCATTGAAAGTTTGAGAGAAAGGTTGCAGGATATAGGATACAAGGAATCTAAGGAGTTGATAAGTATTAAAGAGGGAGAGCAGAAAGTGGGGAGGGGCAAGGGCAGTGCGTTAAAGGATGAATCCTACACATTTCCATGTTTTCCTCTGGGAAGCAGAAGCCCAAGAGGGGATTTAGTAGAAACCTATGCCTGGAAGGAGAGGAGTAAACTCCTAGGTATGTTCTTGTTGTGACTGTTTCTTGTTTCTGAAAACACTACTCTCCCCATCTTCAAAGCCTTCTAAAATCAGATCTCCTCCATGAGGCTTTTACTGACTATGAACTCACTTCTTCAATTTTCCCTCTCTTCTGCATTACCTGCACTTGGGTCTCTACACTTTAAACACTTTGACATTCACTCCTGCCTCAGAGCACTTATGTGCATATCCATCTATCATTTATCTTAATGTCTGCCTCCCCCTCCAGTCTGTAAGCTTCTTGTGGGCAGGTGTCAGGTCTACCTAATCTAGTCAGTTAATCATATTTATTGAGCATTTACTATGTGCGGAGTACTATACAAAGCACTTTGGAGAATACACTATAGCAATGTAACAGACACATTCCCTGCTCACAACGAGTTTACAAACTCTATTGCATTGTACTCTCCCAAGCATTGAATATAGCACTCCAGGCACTCAATAAATATCACTGATTGATTGATTGATTGATAATAGAACAAGAAAGAGCATTCAATATCCTTAATTCAATAATTAACCCCTTATTTTGAGAATAAAAAGTAGAGAGATTGTAGTTTTATGGATTACGAGCATTATCAGGAATCTTTGTGACCATTTGCTTCCTCTCTCCAATAGAGCCCCTTACCTATAAGGAAGTATCTCTGGAGTGGAATCACAGAGAAAGGATTGTCTGAAAGAGGAACGTTTAGTTGTCTAACTTGTGCCATTGGAGGCATTCACAGCGAGAGGAGGGAATAAACCTAACCTGACAGTACGTACACCTTGTCTACTAAAAAGAGACAACACTTTTCTAAAGCAAACAATTCAGCAAGACGATTCATGGCTTAGTGGAAAGAGCACGGGCTTGGGAGTCAGAAGTCGTGGATTCTAATCCTGGCTCCGCTACTTGTCAGCTGTGCGACTTTGGGCAAGTCACTTAACTTCTCTGTGCCTCAGTTACCTCATTTGTAAAATGGGGATGAAGACTGTGAGCCCCACGTAGGACATCCTGATTACCTTGTATCTATTCCAGCACTTAGAACAATGCTTGGCACATAGTAAGAGCTTAACAAATGCATTATTAGTATTATTGTGATCATCCCTAGGTATAGCAAAACGGCTTCTGTTGGGAGCTCCAGTGTGCTGTGAAATTCATCAGTCAATCAATCACATTTACTGAGCACTTAAGGTATGCAGAACACTCATGATGATGATGATGATGATGATGGTAGTCGTTATGTGCTTACTATGTGTCAAGCACTGTTCTAAACGCTGGGGTAGATACAAGGTAATTAGGTTGTCCTACATGGGGCTCACAGTCTTCATCCCCATTTTACAGGTGGGGGAACTGAGACACAGAGGACTTAATCGATTTGCCCAAGGTCACACAGCTGACAGGTGGGGGAGCCGGGATTAGCACCTATGACCTCTGACTCCCAAGCCCGTGCTCTTTCCACTAGGCCCCGCTGCTCCTCAAGCACTGTACTAAGTACTTAGGAAAATACAACAGATATGGTAGACATGTTTCCTGCTCACAATGAGCTTACCATCAAGAGGGGGAGACAAACATTAATTATAAATAAATAAATTACAGGTAGGTACATAAATTCTGTGGGACTGAGGGAGGTGTGACTAAAGGGTGAAAATCCAAGTGAAGTGCTACCAGTGGTACTAATCATGCTGGTTGACAAGCTCTGAACTAAGTGGAAAGAACACTGGATTCAGCATATCGAAGCAGTCTCTGCAGCACTCTGAGTGAGCACTCAGTAAATACCATTGATTGATTGTTACTTGGCTTGATTTTTCTTTCTGTCAAATGGGACCAAGGTGTTTCAAGAATGAGTGAAATGTTAGGTAATATAAATTAAGTACCTTGGGTTCCATGGAAAAAAAAATGGTGCTAAAGAAATTTAATTATCTTTATCTTTTCAAGTAAACCGGTACCCTGTTGTGCATGCTCACCGGTCTGATCATCACCAACACTGAATTGATGGAAAAAAGGAACAATGTGACCGAATTCCTTCTCTTGGGACTCACCCGGAATCCAGAGTTGCAGAAACTTTTATTTGTTTTGTTTCTAATCATTTACCTGGTAACTCTTTTGGGAAACCTGCTTGTGGTTATAAACCATCAAGGCCAGTCAGAATCTCAGCTCCCCTATGTACTACTTCCTCTGGTACTTATCTTTCATAGGTGCTTTCTACTCCTCTTTCACTGCTCCCAAAATGATTGTAGACAGCCTGTCTGCTAGAAAAGTCATATCCTATGATGGCTGTATGGTCCAGCTCTTTCTATCACACTTCTTTGGAAGGACTAGACTGTAAGCCCATTGTTGGGTAGGGACCGTCTCTATATGTTGCCAACTTGTACTTCCCAAGCACTTAGTACAGTGCTCTGCACACAGTAGCGCTCAATAAATATGCTTGAATGAATGAATGACAGAGGTCATCCTTCTCATTGTGATGGCCTTTGATCATTGCATGGCCATCTGCAAACCCTTGCACTATTTGATCATCATGAACCGGCAGGTGTGTGTCCTACTGGTGGGGGTAGCCTGGGTATTGGGCTACTTTCATTCAATAATTCAGGTTCCCATTCTATTATCTTTGTGTGGAAACACTCTGGGCATGGTACTCCCCTCTGCAAAAATCTCCAGTGGCTGCCTGTCAACCTCTGAATCAAGCAAAAACTCCTCACTCTTGGCTTCAAGGCTCCCCATCACCTCCCCTTTTCTCCTTCTACAGCCCAACCAACACCCTCCACTCTTCTGCTGCTAACCTCCTCACTGTGCCTTGTTCTCACCTGTCCCGCTGTCGACCATTGGCCCACGTCTTTCCCCTGGCCTGGAATGCCCTTCCTCCACATATCTGCCAAGCTAGCTCTCTTCGTCCCTTGAAAGCCCTACTGAGAGCTCACCTCCTCCAGGAGGCCTTCCCAAAATGATCCCCCTTTTTCCTCTCCTCCTCCCCATCCCCCCGCCCTACCTCCCTCCCCTCCCCATCTGTATATATTTGTAGAGATTTATTACTCTATGTATTTACTTGTACATATTTACTATTCTATTTATTTTGTTAATGATGTGCATATAGCTTTAATTCTATTTGTTCTGATTATTTTGACATCTGTCTACGTGTTTTGTTTTGTTGTCTGTCTCCCCCTTCTAGGCTGTGAGCCCATTGTTGTGTAGGGACCTTCTCTATATGATGCTGACGCACTTCCCAAGCGCTTAGCACAGTGCTCTGCACACAGTAAGCTCTCAATAAATACGACTGAATGAATGAATGAACACCATCCCTCTTCCATATGGGGATTACAGTTTCAATCCCCACTTTACAAGTGAGGTAATTGAAGCCCAGAGAAGTGAAGTGACTTGTTCAAGGTCATACAGCAGACAAGTGGCAGATCCAGGGTCAGAACCCATGACCTCTGACTCCCAGGCCTGTGCTCTATCCACTTAACCATGTGTACATATCCATAATTTATTTAGGTATTTTAATGTCTGTTTCTCCAAATACACTGTAAGCTCCTTGTAGGCAGGGACCATGTTTACCAACTCGGTTGTATTATGTTCTCCCAAGCACTTAGTACAATGCTCTGCACATAGTGTAAGTGCTCAATTAATATTAGTGATTAATTATTACTTTCTTACATTCCTAATCTCCCCTTCAACATCCCTATGTCCCTCTAGTATACCACTGTGATCTGTTCATCCACACATTAATTCGAATCTCCTGAACCTACTAATATTTTCCACCAGCACTTCTTCCTGTTACAGTGAACAGTTACAGAGAAGTAGCTTGGCGTTTGGACAGAGCACAGTCCTGGTAGTCAGAGGAACTAGGTTTTAATCCTGCCTCTACCACATGTCTGCTGTGTGACCTTGGGCTAGTAACTTCACTTCACTTCACTTCTCTTCTTTTCACTTCTCTGTGAGCTCTGTTAAGACTGTGAGCCCCATGTGGGACATGGACTGTGTCCGATCTGATCAGATTGTACCTTCCCCAGTGCTCAGTATAGGGCACGGAACATGGTAAGTGCTTAAAACGTACTATTAAACAAAACAAAATACAGTGAAGGTGAAATGCTCATTACTGCAGGGTGAAGTGTTTTCTTTTGTTTGGTTTGAACCATCCTCCCAAATCTTTGCAGCTTGTCACCTTCTCCACATGTGGTGTTATTCGCTCCCCTCTTCTAGGCTGTAAACCCGGTGTTGGCAGGGATTGCCTCTTTACTGCTGAAGTGTACTTTTCCAGCGCTTAGTACACTGCTCTGCACACAGTAAGCGCTCAATAAATATGATTGAATGAATGAATGAATGAATGCCTACCAATTCCAGATTTGCACTGTCTGCAGCCTTCATAAGTTTAATGACTTTAATCACACCACCTCTCAGATTTGAACATTAATGCTTTAGTTCTCTTTTCACAAGGAAGCTTTGTCACCCCCCTGATCATCTCTGTTGTTCTTCTCTGGCTCTTCTCCAGTTCCACTTTATCTTTCTCAAGATGGAGCAACCAGATCACAAATCAAATTACTTTGAGATCTCTTCCCTTGAACCATGCTTGATAACTCTGAGTCCATTCTCATATAATTGTAATTTGGATTGTTTCTCCTTAGGTGGATCATCTTTTCCTTATTCACCTGAAATTGCTCTCTCCCTTTAAAAATATATCAACCATCCTATAGACTAGTAAAATATCTACCACCATCTTCCTCTCCCCTGTTGCAGTACAAACGAGGCTAAGAATATTTCTGACAGACATACTACTCTGTTACACCTTTATTTAAACAACCTAGTGTCTTTGGACACCTAAAAATGGTTTCTTGACTTTTTGAATATGTGTATATCCTCTAGATTGTGAGCTCGTTGTGAGAAGGAACATGTCTACCAACCCTGTTGTGCGATAATCTCCCAAGTGCTTAGTATTGTGCTCTGCACACAATAAGCACTCAATAAATATGATAGGATTTATTGATGTCCATTTTTTCTTTCTCTTATTTTTCTGTAATGTTCTTTGGGTCTGACCCCCAACTAGGCTATGAGTTCCTTGAGAGTGAAGATTATGTTTTAGAAATCTGTTCAACTGTGCCAAGCATTTAGCAGAGTAATCTGCACAAAGAAGGTGCTCAACAAATACTTTTGATTGATTGATTGATTGCTTACTGTCAGATAGTGGTGGGAATGCCTTTAAGGTCTAGCCCATTCACATTATTGATTTTCTGGATTTTTGACTATCTGGATTGTATTTAGTTCTGAATGATCAGAGACACAGCATGGCCTAGTAGATAGAGCACGAGTATGGGAGTCAGAAAGACCTGGGTTCTAATACTGGCTCCACTATTTGCCTGTTGTGTGACTTAGGGTAAGTCACTTCACTTCTCTGTAGCTCCGGTACCCCATTTGTAAAATGAGGATTAAGGCTGTGAGCCACTTTTGGGCCATGGACTGTGTTTAACCTGATTAGTTTGTATCTATCTCAAAACTAAGTACAGCGCTCAGGAACATAGTAAGTGCTTAACTAGTTCCATAAAAAAGGATCCAGTTTATGTGAAGTGGTATTGTTATGCACATTTTTTTATATTTGTAGTACTTCCTTGTTAGATGGAAAACCCTTCAAGGACAGGAAGTGAGTTTTCTCCTCCCTTGTCTTCTGAACAGAGCTGATGCTTAAATAGTCAATCAGTGCAGCTATGTAACTGTGCAATTAGAAGAGTTGAAACCTGGAGGTCCCTTTTAGCCTAATTATTTTGGAAATATGTCAAAAATTCAGCAATAGAGAACCCTCAAATGTCTTCATATTTGGTCATTATGACTCCAATATGGATTAGATTTTTATTCTCTTTCTAGATAAACCAACTCTTACCCATGTCCATCATGGAAAACCTGGAGAAAAAAATGTGACTGAATTTATCCTCCTGGGTTTTACCCAAAATCCTAACAGTCAGAGAACATTCTTTATCATTTTCTCTTATCCTATCTTGTCACCGTGATGGGAAATCTGCTCATCATCATAGCCATAAAGGCCAGTCAAACTCTGGGCACCCCCATGTACTTTTTTTCTGGCCTATTTGTTCTTCATAGATACCTGCTATACATCCTGTGTTGCTCCCAAGATGATTATAGATTTGCTGCAGGAGAGGAAAACGATCTCCTTCCGTGCCTGTATGTCACAGCTCTTTGTAAGTCATTTGTACACCAGTGACGAGATCATCCTCCTCATGGCGATGGCCTTTGACCGCGATATGGCCATCTGTAAGCCCCTGCACTACACAGCCATTATGAGTCAGCACGTGTGTGGCCTGCTGATGTGGGTGGTCTGGATAGGAAGCTTCCTTCAAGCAACCATCCAGATCCTCTTTATGGTCCAGTTGCCATTCTGTGGCCCTAACGTGATCGAACACTTCATCTGTGACTTGTTCCCTTATTTGAAGCTTGCTTGCACAAACACCCAGGTCTGCCGCCTGGTGGTCGTGGCCAACAGTGGGGTGATGTGTATGATAAGTTTTCTCCTACTGGTCTTTTCTTACATCGTCATCTGGCACTTCGTGAGGACTCACATTTCTGCAGGGAGATGGAAATCCCTCTCTACCTGTGTCTCCCACATTGTCATAGTCGTTTTGTTCTTCTTTCCATGTATTTTCATGTACATAAGGCCCAAGTGTATTCTCCCTGTGGTCATATCGGCGCCCATATTTTACACTATCATCACCCCCATGTTGAACCCCGTCTTTAACACCATGAGAAACACGGAGGTGAAAAGTGTCATGAAGAAGCTGTGGAGCAGGAAATTGAAATGAATTCTTTCATTTATGCAAGTGGTTGGGTGAGGAGAGTGTTGACTTAAGAGACTGAGGAGGGACAGGAACTGTTCATGGATTCCAGATCATCTGGGGCATGAACATAAAGGTCTGGGCTCATTCTGGGCACAGATACAGGGGGAAGAATAAATAAACCAAATCTCTGGATGGAGGCTGGGTTGTCTTGCCACAGGCCACGTATCTCTTCTCCTTTTGGTGTAGTTAGGAGCACTACCATGACAGCGGTCTCTTCTTGGGGACGAGTTCATGATCTCCCCTTTCCTCCACCCCCAAGATGCCCCCAGGCAACTAGCTAGGGCCAGCAGATTGGAAGCTGGAACAGTAATGTTCTTAGTCTTTATAAGGAGGGTTGGCCATGCACTCACTTTCATAATGGGACCACACTGAAGGCTCCTTTAACACTATCAAAGTGTTACTGGCAGGACATGTGGCTCAAACCTCTCCAGACCATACTGTGCCCTATAGCCTGAGGACCTCAGTAATAATGATATTGGTATTTTGTTGAGCACTTAATATATGCCAAGACCTACACAAAACACCGGATTAGATACAATATCATCAGAGTGTGTACAGTAACGTGCCAGTTTACTCGCTGTATCCTGATCTTGTCTATCTCACTTCCATCACCTTTCCCATGTCCCCCAGCCTTACCCCCCCCGCCCCAGTTTGGAACCGCCTCCCCCTTCCAAATTTGCCAGACCATCACTCTCTTCACCGTATTCGCCTCTACCACCCCCTCCAGATTCTTGTAGCCATCATCTACCTCCCCTCCGGCCCCACCTTCAACTTCTTTAACGATTTTGACGCCTTCCTCACGTTCCTTCTCTCCTTTTCCATGCCCACTCTGATCCTTGGAGACTTCAACATCCCTGGTGACTCTTCTGCTGCCCACCTTCTATTTCTCCTTGACGCTGCCAACCTCTTGCTCCACCCCACCTCGCCCACTCACCAACCTGGTCACATCATCTCACCTCATCATCTCTTACCGCTGCATTGTCTCCACCCTTACGAATTCTGAAATCCCTCTCTCTGATCATAACCTTCTCATCTGCCTCCTCACTCACACTCCTTTCCCCTGTAAATCTATATTACTCCCGCACAGAGACCTCCGCTCTCTCGACCCCATCCATTTTTCTGAGGGCCCCACTTCGCCTCCCTTTCCTCTCTACCCAATCTTTATGATCAGATTACTGCTCTCAACTCTACCCTCTCTACTTAGCTCGACTCGCTCACTCCCCTTTCCCTTCGCCGGTCTCGTACCACTAACACACAGCCCCGGATCACTGCCAATGTCCGCCTCTTTTGCTCTTATGCTCGAGCAGCTGAACGCTGCTGGAGAAGGTCTAAGCACCATGCCAACCTCGTTCACTTCAGGTTTATCCTTTCCTGCCTTAACCCTGCCCCCTCCTCTGCCAGACAAAATTATTTCTCCTCCCTTATTGACACCTATGCCCATCATCCCCTTCAGCTCGTCCGTACATTGAACTCCCTTCGCAGGCCCCCTGTTCCTCCCCCTCCTCCTTCCATCACGCCCAACGATCTGAACACCTACTTCATTAGTTAAATTAAATCCATCAGGTCTGAGCTCCCCAAAGACATCCCCCCCTTCTCCAACCCACCGGCTCTCAACCCTCTCCTCTACTCTCCCATCCTTCCCAGCAGTATCCTCAGATGAGATCTAATCCCTCCTCTCAATTGCTACTCTCAGCCTCCAGTGCTTCTGAACGCATTCCCTCTCATCTTATGAAATCTCTCGCTCCGTCCCTTCTACCCTCCTTAACTTCCATCTTCAAATGCTCACTCTCCACTGGTTCCTTCCCCTCTGCCTTAAAACATGCCCACGTCTCTCCCATCCCAAAAAAAACCCCACTCTTGACCCCACCTCACCTTCTAGTTATCGCCCTATCTCCCTTCTACCATTCCTTTCCACACTCCTTGAACGAGTTATCTACACGCGCTGCCTCGAATTCCTCAAGGCCAACTTTCTCCTCGACCCCCTCCAATCTGGCTTCCATCCCCGACATTCCTAGGAAACTGCCCTCTCAGTGGTCACCAATGACTTCCTGCTTGCCAAATCCAATGGCCCCTACTCTATCCTAATCCTCCTCGAACTCTCAGCAGCCTTCGACACTGTGGACCAGCCCTTTCTCCTCAACACTCTATCCAACCTTGGCTTCACAGATTCTGTCCTCTCCTGGTTCTCCTCTTATCTCTCCGGCCATTCATTCTCAGTCTCTTTTATGGGCTCCTCCTCCCCCTCCCATCCCCTTACTGTAGGGGTTCCTCAAGGGTCAGTTCATGGTCCCCTTCTGTTCTCTATCTACACTCACTCCCTTGATGAACTCATTTGCTCCCACGGCTTCAACTATCATCTCTAAGCTAATGACACCCAAATCTACATCTCTGTCCCTGCTCTCTCTCCCTCCTTCCAGGCTCATATCTCCTCCTGACTTCAGGACTTCTCCAACTGGATGTCTGCCCGTCATCTAAAACTCAACATGTCCAAGACTGAACTCCTTATCTGCCCTCCCAAACCCTGCCCTCTCCCTGACTTTCCCATCTCTGTTGATGGCACTACCATCCTTCCCGTCTCACAAGCCCGCAACTTTGGTGTCATCCTCGACTCCGCTCTCTCATTCACCCCTCACATCCAAGCCGTCACCAAATCCTGCCGGTCTCAGCACCGCAACGTTGCCAAGATCCGCCCTTTCCTCTCCATCCATACCGCTACCCTGCTGGTTCAAGCTCTCATCCTATCCCGTCTGGACAACTGCATCAGCCTTCTCTCTGATCTCCCATCCTCGTATCTCTCCCCACTTCAATCCATACTTCATGCTGCTGCCCGGATTGTCTTTGTCCAGAAATGCTCTGGGCATGTTACTCCCCTCCTCAAAAATCTCCAGTGGCTACCAATCAATCTGCGCATCAGGCAGAAACTCCTCACCCTGGGCTTCAAGGCTCTCCATCACCTCGCCCCCTCCTACCTCACCTCCCTTCTCTCCTTCTACAGCAGCGCACCCCTCACCCTCCGCTCCTCTGCTGCTAATCTCCTCACCGTACCTCTTTCTTGCCTGTCCCGCCATAGACCCCCGGCCCACTTCATCCTCCGGGCCTGGAATGCCCTCCCTCTGCCCATCCGCCAAGCTAGCTCTCTTCCTCCCTTCATGGCCCTACTGACAGCTCACCTCCTTCAGGAGGCCTTCTCAGACTGAGCCTCTTCCTTCCTCTCCCCCTCGTCCCGCTCTCCATCCCCCCATCTTACCTCTACCTCCTTCCCTTCCCCACAGCACCTGTATATATGTATATATGTTTGTACATATTTATTACTCTATTTATTTATTTATTTATTTTACTTATACATATCTACTCTATTTTATTTTGTTAGTATGTTTGGTTTTGTTCTCTGTCTCCCCCTTTTAGACTGTGAGCCCACTATTGGGTAGGGACTGTCTCTATATGTTGCCAACTTGTACTTCCCAAGCGCTTAGTACAGTTCTCTGCACACAGTAAGCGCTCAATAAACACGATTGATGATGATGATGATCAGCCTCTTCTCCGATCTCCCATGCTCCTGTCTCTCCCCACTTCAATCCATTCTTCACGCCGCTGCCCGGATCGTCTTTGTGCAGAAACGCTCTGGGTATGTTACTCCCTTCCTCAAAAACCTCCAGTGGCTACCAATCAACCTACGCATCAGGCAAAAACTCCTCACCCTCGGCTTCAAGGCTCTCCATCACCTCGCCCCTGCTACCTCACCTCCCTTCTCTCCTTCTACAGCCCAGCCCGCACCCTCTGCTCCTCTGCCGCTAATCTCCTCACCGTGCCTCGTTCTCGCCTGTCCCGCCGTCGGCCCCCAGCCCACGTCCTCCCCCTGGCCTGGAATGCCCTCCCTCCGCACATCCGCCAAGCTAGCTCTCTTCCTCCCTTCAAAGCCCTGCTGAGAGCTCACATCCTCCAGGAGGCCTTCCCAGACTGAGCCCCCTCCTTCTTCTCTCCCTCCTCCCCCTCCCCAACCCTCCCGACTCACCTCCTTCCCCTCCCCACAGCACCTGTATATATGTATATATGTTTGTACGTATTTATTACCCTATTCATTTATTTTACTTGTACATATTTACTATTCCATTTATTTTATTTTGTTAATATGTTTTGTTTTTTTGTCTGTCTCTCCCTTCTAGACTGTGAGCCCTCTGTTCGGTAAGGACCGTCTCTACATGTTGCCAGCTTGTACTTCCCAAGCGCTTAGTACAGTGCTCTGCACACAGTAAGTGCTCAATAAATACAATTGAATGAATGAATGAATGAAAGAACTGGACTAAGTCCAGGAAATCATCTCTTACAGACCAGCTCGTCTCTAGACTGTAAGCTTGTTGTGGGCAGGGAACGTGTCTGTTTATTGTTATATTGTACTCTCCCAAGTGCTTACCACAGTGCTCTGCACATAGTAAGTTCTCAATAAATACAATTAAATGAAGCTCTCACAGACAACAGAAGACTAACATTTAAGCAACATATTCTGGCTATTTTCATCAACAGGATTTGTTGAGTGCCCTCTCTGTGCAGAGCACTGTACAATCTGCCTCCTGTTTCCAGGGAAACTGTACTGAGTGCCTACTTCTGGTGAAATGCTGTAGTGGGCACTGTTTTATAAAGCTGTGTCCTGAATGTCTATGTGTGTTGAGCACTGTCGTACGTACCTAATGGGAGTGCTAAAAGTAGTAGTAGTAGTAATAGTAACAGCAGGAGTAGTAGTAGTGTCCTACCCAGTCACCTTGTATCTACCCCAACGCTTAGGACAGTTCCCGGCACATAGTAAGTGCTTAACAAATACCACAATTTTTTAATAAGTAGTAGTAGTAATGGTATCTCTTGAGTACTAACTGAGTTTTCAGTACTTAGGAGAGGTCAACAGAAGTACAAGACATATTTCCTGTGTACAAAGAACGTATGCTCTCTAGCAGGGGAGATAGGTATAAAAATATTTACAAATAATGCAAGCAGAAGAAATAACTGAATGTACATCACAGGATCTCCTTTTTATTCATTCATTCATTCATCCATTCATTCATTGAATGATATTTATTGGTTGCTGAGATACAAGGATGAGAATTGGGTAGGGAAGGGTCCCTGGCCCTCAGAGAGCTCACAGTCTAAAAATGTGATGAGTGAAATGACAAGAGATGCACTACAGAGGATTTAAATAATAAAAATAGTTCACAAATGAAAAGAATAAGGGCAAAAGCTGAATTGGGGTTCAATTTTCTAGGCTTCGCAGTGTTCCAACAGCTCCGGCCTTCCCAATGTTTTCAATGTGTGATTACAGGCAGGGCCCACTCCAGAGGCTTGGGGGATCATGGGCCAGTAGTTGGACATTCCCATGCAAAGGGAATCAGGGATGAGTAGCTTCCATTCCTGCTGATGTAGCAGGTTTCAGGGAAGTGTATAAGCCCATGGAACCTCAATAAAACCCTTAAGGCCTGCCTTCATTTTCCTGCAAATTTCAACTCTTCTTTGTGTCCAAATCCAGATGCTTGCAGAGGCCAAAGAACGCAGCCTGAGTGAAGAGACCCAGAACGTATGGTGGAAATAGATGCTGTCACCACTTTTCTTCTGAGAGGCCTTTCATTTTTCTTAATTGGAAATGCCTAGGGGATTTCTGAAATGCAGTGTTCTTTTGCAGACATGTAGCAGGTGTTCTGGGGGACTGTTAAACTGGGTAGTATCAGGTTGGCCCTTGAAAGTCAAAGAAACCTGGGCCTCTGCCCTAGGTTTCAGTAAAGACAGCTCTTTGAATAAGCCGGCCTGTTTGGCCACACTTTGATATTAAGAAAAGAAGTGTCTTTGTCAACAAGTCTTTTATTAGGAGAGATTACTGTGATTAATTCCATTTGTACGAGAGTCTGTGGGGATTCCATTTGCTTGCTGATCTCTTTTAAAGGGGGAGTGTAAATACCTATAGTATGTTCCAGTGGGTATGTCACAAAATAATAATAATGATGGCATTTATTAAGCGCTTACTATATGCAAAGCACTGTTCTAAGCGCTGGGGAGTTTACAAGGCGATCAGGTTGCCCCACGAGGGGCTCACAGTCTTAATCCCCATTTTGCAAATGAGGTAACTGAGGCCCAGAGAAGTTAAGTGACTTGCCCAAAGTCACACAGCTGACAATTGGCGGAGCTGGGATTTGAACTCATGACCTCTGACTCCAAAGCCCGGCTTTTTCCACTGAGCCACGCTGCTTTGGTTCAAAACATAGAGAGGAGAACAGTAGTAGCTAATTGAACTGAATAGTATCTGTTGATAAGATACTCAGTATTTTCTTAAGCAGATTAGTGTTCCAAGTTTGAGCTTTAAAGTAAAATAATTTATTGTTTCAAGAAGTGTAGTAACACTGTAATAATATATTTATCAGACCTTTCTTTTAAAATGTTGATTTCTTTCTTTTGTGGAAATTGTATTATGTGAGGTCAAAAATCATTTCAAAAAAGTGTTCTCTGAATACCTAAACTGGCCAGAACTTTAAATCTGGATGTTTCCATCTTAAAACCTTCCTTTTGATAAATCAGCCAATATATTTCTCCACATTTCTGATGTCTGTCCACTTCGGAATTGAATCCATGAAATCCTACTCATTTTCCAATTCAACCCTTTTACTGTAAGGGCCTAGTAACCAGACCACTATGCCTGGGCTAGAATCACCAGGATTCAAGAGAAACCAGACAATGCCTGAGGTTATGGTGACTGCAGGACAGGCAGAGAGATGGCTCTAGGAATTGCTCAGTTTCTTGCATTTCCAAGCTATAACAAACTCATGCAGAAGCCCAAATGCCTATTCATGGCCACATGCACTATCTGATTCCAGTCAGATAATTTATTGAGTAAGTTATATTTACTCAATAGTATTGATAGTATTTATTGATCATCTACTCTCTGCAGAGCATTGCAATAAGTGCTTATGGGAGTAGAGGAGGATTTTTAGAACTTAGATCCAGTCAATCTGAGCTCCACATTTCCTGCTTTCACTCCAAGCTAAGTCCTCATTCCTCGAAATTTGCGCATTAATTTTCATTTGATGGTGGTGTGCTGCATGTCCTGCTCAAGAGAGTACTGTTTGATGATATTAATTCTGAATTCTTCTAGACTGTGAGCCCGCTGTTGGGTAGGGACCGTTTCTATATGTTGCCAACTTGTACTTCCCAAGCACTTAGTACAGTGCTGTGCACACAGTAAGCGCTCAAAAGTACGACTGAATGAATGAATGAAGTCCAGAATAGGAAGTGTTCTGTTTATCCACTGGCTAAACAGTCTGTGTATAGGCTGTCAGGGACGGGTTCGTTTGGGAATCGGTGCAGCGAGAGAGAGAGAGGGGCGGGGGAGGCGGGGACGGAAAACCTGAGTTTTATACAAAATTTATTCCACGGGTGAATGGAATTATTTAATTTTTGGACGCAGTAAATTGAACTTCCCTTTTGGGAGGAATGTGATTAATTAGTAATATTAGAGCTACCCTAACGGGAGGAATACACTTGTACCTTAACCGCACGTGGTGAGGCGACTAGCTCTCGCCACGTGCTTTCCCAAACGGGAAGAATCTACGTGCTTTCCAACACGGAAAGAATCCACTTACGTTACCCGCACATGGTGAGACGGCTAGCTCTCACCATCTGCTCTCCCTACACCGGAGGAATCACTTATGTTACCTGTTCGTAGTGGGGCACCTGGCTCCCACCCAAGGACGTTCGGCAAGACACTCACCGTCCCGCGACCCTTTCTTCAGTGGGTAGGTCCTAGTTGCAGAACGGGTGTCTGGCGTTCTGAGCAGAAAAAGACACCTGAGCCGCTGTTGTTGCTGCTGCTGCGGCTGCTCCCGCTGCCGCTGCTGTTGCTGCTGCTGCAGCTGCACGTCTCGGTCTTCTACCCAGAAGGTCAGAGGCGACAGGTATTTATTACCTGTGGCTTGGGCTGTCCCGGCTTCCGTCCTCCACTTGCTCAATCTCTGCCCCTTTCACCCCCGCCCCCCCATACCTTATCTGGTCGGCACAGAGGTGAGGGACACCTATCTTTCCTCCCTACCCTCTCCCGCCAGAGACGTTACGTCACAGGTAGCATTTTATTGAGGAGCAGCGTGGCTCAGTGGAAAGAGCACAGGCTTTGGAGTCAGAGGTCAAGGGTTCAAATCCCGGCTCTTCCAATTGTCAGCTGTGTGACTTTGGGCAAGTCACTTAACTTCTCTGGGCCTCAGTTACCTCATCTGTAAAATGGGGATGAAGACTGTGAGCCCCCGGTGGGACAACCTGATCACCTTGTAACCTCCCCAGCGCTTAGAACAGTGCTTTGCACATAGTAAGCGCTTATAAATGCCATTATTATTATTTTGACTTTGGATAGCCGGTGCCCAGGGTCACGCTGGCACACCCTCTCACCACCTAGTTCCTGGAGAGCTATGTCTCCATACTTTGCATTATCCTTGACTCTTTTCTGTCAGATTGAATGACTATTCAGAAAACTTCTACAAAAATGTTCAGGGCACACTTCCCCACTCCTCAAGAACCTCCAGTAATTGCGCATCCATCTCTGTATCTAATGACAACTCCTTAGCATTGTCCTTAAAGCACTAAATCACCTTCCCTCTCCTACCTCACCTCACTATTCTGAGCCTGCACAAGTTGCTCCTCTAATTCTAACCTTCTCATTGTCCCTCAATCTTGTCTTGTCTATCTCACGACCGATCTCTCACCTACATCCTAATTCTCCCCTGGAACACCCTTCCTCTTCATACGTGGCATTTACCCTCTCCAACCTCAAGGCCTTATTGAAGACATAACTCCAAGATGCCTTCTCTGACTAAGCCCTCCTTTCCTCTTCTCCTACTCCTTTCTGCGTTGTCCTGACTTGTTCCCTGTATTCATCCTCATTCCCAGCAAGAGCAGTTATTCATTCATTCATTCATTCATTCATTCATTCAATCGTATTTATTGAGCGCTTACTGTGTGCAGAGCACTGTACTAAGCGCTTGGGAAGTACAAGTTGGCAACATATAGAGACGGTCCCTACCCAACAACAGGCTCACAGTCTACTGAGAGCAGGTGACAGGAACTCCCTGTTGCTGCCAACACCAGTAGCTCGCCAGGGTTTGGGCTTCTGTTGTCACAGCAGAGTTGTGAGTCCTGGGAGTGGGGATTACTAGGAGGGGAAAGAAAAGGAGGAGGAGTAGGGGAAGTAGCGGCAGCAGTATTTTTTTTAATGGTATTTGTTAAGGGCTTGCTATGTGCAAGGCACTATATGAAGCACTGGGGTAGATACAAGCTGGTGAGGTTGGAACCAATTCCTGTCCAACATGTCCATCTTAATCCCCATTTTACAGATGAGGTGACTGAGGCACTGAGAAGTGAAGTGACCTGCCCAAAGTAACACAACAGACCAGTGCATGCCAAGAACAGTACTAAGAGGTAGGGTAGAGACAAGGTAATCATGTCGGACACAGTCCCTGTCCCTCATAGGGCTCCCAGTCTTAACCTCCATTTTTAAAGAGGAGGGTTAGAATTCATTCTCTTATTTCCCACTGAGACACTGGTTCATAACTAATAAGTTCACCAAAACCGCATCATTGGTGGACTTGGCAATTATGAATCAGTGTTTCAGTGGGAATGATGTCATGTCCATCTGTGTGGTCATTCATTCATTCATTCAGTCATATTTATTGAGTGCTTACTGTGTGCAGAGCACTGTACTGAGCTCTTGGGAAAGTACAATACAGGAAAAAAGAGAGACAGTCCTTTCCCACAACGAGCTCACAGTCTATAGTGGGGGACACAGATATCAATACAAGTAAACAGATATAAATTAATATTTATATAAAATTATAGATCTGTGCATAAGTGTTTTTGGGTGGGGAGAGGGGTGAAGAGCAAAGGGAGTCAGGGTTCGCGGAAGGGAGTGGGAGATGAGGAAAAGTGGGGCTTAGTCTGGGAAGGCCTTTTGGAGGAGATGTGCCTTCAGTAAGGCTTTGAAGCTGGGGAGAGTAATTGTCTGGTGGATTTGAGGAGGGAGTGCGTTCCAGGCCAGAGGGAGTATGTGAGCCAGGGGTCGGCAGTGTGACAGGCGAGATCGAAGCACAATGAGAAGTTTAGCACCAGAGGAAGGAAGTGTGTGGACTGGGTTGTAGAAGGAGAGAATTGAGGTGGGGTAGGAGAGGGCATGTTGAAGGAGAGCTTTAAAACCAATGCTGAGGAGTTTTTGTTTGATACAGAGGTGGTTATGCAGACACCGGAGATTTTTGAGGAGGGGTGGGTGACATGCCCTGAACGTTTCTGTAAAATGATATTCCAGGCAGCCAAGTATGGACTGGAGTGGGGGGAGGCTGGAGGTTGGGATGTCAGAGAGGAGGCTGATGCAGTAATCCAGGAGGGATAAAATGAGTGATTGTACTAACGTGGTGGCGGTTTGGATGGAGAGGCAATGGTGAATTTTAGCAATGTTGTGAAGGAGAGACCGACAGGATTTGGTGACGGATTGGATATGTGGGTTGAATGAGAGCACGGAGTCAAGGATAACACCATGGTAATGGGCTTGTGAGACAGGAAGGATGGTTGTGCCATCTACAGTGACGGGAAAGTCTGAAAGATGTCAGGGTTTGGGAGGGGAGATAAAGGAGCTCTGTTTTGGACACTTTGGACTCCACCTGAGATTTCTGCAACACCTGTAAAGGCTACAGTTGTGTGATGATTCATGTGGTGCTATGCTGCTCTCCTGTCTCAGCCTCCCCGCTATCGTCACAGTGTCAATCAATCAATCAATATATCATATTTATTGAGCGCTTACTGTGTGCAGAGCACTGTACTAAGCACTTGGGAAGTACAATTTGGCAACATATAGAGACAGTCCCTACCCAACAGTGGGCTCACAGTCTAGAAGGGGGAGACAGAGAACAAAACCAAACATATTAACAAAATAAAATAGAATAGATATGTACAAGTAAAATAAATAAATGGAGTAATAAATATGTACAAACATATATACATATATACAGGTGTCCCACACTGTCAATCGATCCTCTCTTCCACAAACTGAGGTTCTCAACATCTTGCCCACAAATGAAAACCTGGACTTCGCTAACGAGCCAATCGGTTGCCTGAAACCTTCTTGCTTAAATTGTCGGTTTTTTTAGGTGGTTGGAGACTTTGACTGTCAGCTCTTTGTCACCTCCATCGACTCTATCCTACTCCCCCAACGTGTCCTGCAGTGTTCTGCACACAGTAAATTCTCAATATTTACCAGTAGGTTTTCATCTCAATATCTTGTCCCAATACCCCCCTGGTACTTACAGGCGCTTACACCCGCTTACAACCGCCCACCACATTTCTGTACACAAAGTGCAAAGTTTACAGATATGCACATAAGTGGCACAAGGCCAATAGCAAACATTTAAAGGTCACAGATCCCAGGGTGTATACAAAGCATCTCCAGCGGCTGCCTGTCAACCTATGCATCAAGCAAAAACTCCTCACTCTCAGCTTCAAGGCTCTCCATCACCTCGCCCCCCCACCTCACCTCTCTTCTCTCCTTCTCTAGCCCATCCCACACCCTCCGCTCCTCTGCCGTTAACTTCTACACTGTACCTCGTTCTCGCCTGTCCCTCCGTCGACCCCCGGCCCACGTCCTCCCCCTGGCCTGGAATGCCCTCCCTCCACGCATCCGCCAAGTTGGCTCTCTTCCTCCCATCAAAGTGCTACTGAGACCTCACCTCCTCCAAGAGGCCTTCCCAAACTGAGCCCCCTTTTTCCTCTCCTCCTCCCCTTCCCCCCCGCCCTACCTCTTCCCCTCCCCACAGCACCTGTATATATGTTTGTACAGATTTATTACTCTATTTATTTTGCTTGTACATATTTACTATTCTATTTATTTTGTTACTGATGTGCATTTAACTTTAATTCTATTTGTTCTGATGACTTGACACTTGTCTACATGTTTTGTTTTGTTTTTGTTGTCTATCTCCCCCTTCTAGACTGTGAGCTCGTTGTTGGGCAGGGACTGTCTCTATATGTTGCCAACTTGTACTTCCCAAGCGCTTAGTACAGTGCTCTGCACACAGTAAGCCCTCAATAAATACGATTGAATGAATGAAAAGCGGCATAGCCTACTTGCAAGTGCAGGGCCTTGGGAGTTGGAGGGCGTGGGTTCTAATCCCGGCTCTGCCACTTGTCTGATGTGTGACCTTGGGCAAGGCTCTTTGCATCTCGGTGCCTCAGTTACCTCATCTGTAAAATGGGGATTAAGACTGTAAGCCACACGTGGGACAACCTGACTACCTTGTATCCTCTCCAGTGCTTAAAACACTGCTTGGCACATAGGAAGTGGTTAGTAAATACCATTATTATTATTACTATTAAGGAGCCCGGGGGGGGAGGGGGAGATGATTAAAATGGAGAAGGCTTCTTGGCGGAGTTTCTATCTTAATGTTTGGAGAGGGGGATAATGTTGGTCTGGCATATGTGGAGGAAGGGAGAGGTAGTTTCAGGCCAGGGGAACTACTTGAGGAAGAAATCGGAGGCCAAATAGACGAGATGGAGGCTCCGGAAGTAAAGCCGGCGCTGGACTAGCAGTGTGCCACAAGGTGGCGATCGAGAAGCGCGGCCTCCCCAGAGTCACGATGGGGAGAAAAGCAGCGCCGCTTAGTGGATAGAGCCCGTACCTGCGGGCCAGAAGGTCCTGTATTAAGAATAAGAACATTACTGTTCCAGCCTCCAATCTGCTGGCCCTAGCTAGATGCCTGGGGGCATCTTGGGGGTGAAGGAAAGGGGAGGACATGAACTGGTCCCCAAGAAGAGACCACTGTCATGGTAGTGCTCCTAACTAAACCAAAGGGAGAAGAGATACGTGGCCTGTGGCAAGACAACCCAGCCTCCATCCAGAGATTTGGTTTATTTATTCTTCCCCCTGTATCTGTGCCCAGAATGAGCCCAGACCTTTATGTTCATGCCCCAGATGATCTGGAATCCATGAACAGTTCCTGTCCCTTCTCAGTCTCTCAGGTCAACACTCTCCTCACCCAACTACTTGCATAAATGAAAGCATTCATTTCACTTTCCTGCTCCACAGCTTCTTCATGACACTTTTCACCTCCGTGTTTCTCATGGTGTTGATGAAGGGGTTCAACATGGGTGTGATGATAGTGTAAAATATGGGCGCCGATATGAGAGAGAGGGAGAATGCACCTGGGCCTTATGTACATGAAAATACATGGAAAGAAGAACGAAACGACTATGACAATGTGGGAGACACAGGTAGAGAGGGATTTCCATCTCCCTGCAGAAATGTGAGTCCTCACGAAGTGCCAGATGACGATGTAAGAAAAGACCAGTAGGAGAAAACTTAACAAACACATCACCCCACTGTTGGCCACGACCACCAGGCGGCAGACCTGGGTGTTTGTGCAAGCAAGCTTCAAATAAGGGAACAAGTCACAGATGAAGTGTTCGATCACGTTAGGGCCACAGAATGGCAACTGGACCATAAAGAGGATCTGGATGGTTGCTTGAAGGAAGCCTCCTATCCAGACCACCCACATCAGCAGGCCACACACGTGCTGACTCATAATGCCTGTGTAGTGCAGGGGCTTACAGGTGGCCATGTAGCAGCCAAAGGCTATCGCCATGAGGAGGATGATCTCAGCAGTGGTGTACAAATGACCTACAAAGAGCTGTGACATGCAGTCACGGAAGGAGATCGTTTTCCTCTCCTGCAGCAAATCTATAATCATCTTGGGAGCAACACAGGATGTATAGCAGGTATCTATGAAGAACAAATAGGCCAGAAAAAAAGTACATGGGGGTGCCCAGAGTTTGACTGGCCTTTATGGTTATGATGATGAGCAGATTTCCCATCACGGTGACCAAATAGGATAAGAGAAAATGATAAAGAATGTTCTCTGTTAGGATTTTGGGTAAAACCCAGGAGGATAAATTCAGTCATATTTTTTTCAATCAATCAATCAATCAATCAATCGTATTTATTGAGCGCTTACTATGTGCAGAGCACTGTACTAAGCGCTTGGGAAGTACAAATTGGCATCACATAGAGACAGTCCCTACCCAACAGTGGGCTCACAGTCTAAAAGGGGGAGACAGAGAACAGAACCAAACATACCAACAAAATAAAATAAGTAGGATAGAAATGTACAAGTAAAATAAATAAATAAATAAATAAATAAATAAATAGAGTAATAAATATGTACAACCATATATACATATATACAGGTGCTGTGGGGAAGGGAAGGAGGTAAGACGGGGGGATGGAGAGGGGGACGAGGGGGAGAGGAAAGAAGGGGCTCAGTCTGGGAAGGCCTCCTGGAGGAGGTGAGCTCTCAGCAGGGCCTTGAAGGGAGGAAGAGAGCTAGCTTGGCGGATGGGCAGAGGGAGGGCATTCCAGGCCCGGGGGATGACGTGGGCCGGGGGTCGATGGCGGGACAGGCGAGAGCGAGGTACAGTGAGGAGATTAGTGGTGGAGGAGCGGAGGGTGCGGGCTGGGCAGTAGAAGGAGAGAAGGGAGGTGAGGTAGGAGGGGGCGAGGTGATGGAGAGCCTTGAAGCCCAGGGTGAGGAGTTTCTGCCTGATGCGCAGATTGATCGGTAGCCATTGGAGGTTTTTGAGGAGGGGAGTAATATGTCCAGAGCGTTTCTGGACAAAGATAATCCGGGCAGCAGCATGAAGTATGGATTGAAGTGGAGAGAGACACGAGGATGGGAGATCAGAGAGAAGGCTAGTGCAGTAGTCCAGACGGGATAGGATGAGAGCTTGAATGAGCAGGGTAGCAGTTTGGATGGAGAGGAAAGGGCGGATCTTGGCAATGTTGCGGAGCTGAGACCGGCAGGTTTTGGTGACGGCTTGGATGTGAGGGGTGAATGAGAGAGCGGAGTCGAGGATGACACCAAGGTTGCGGGCTTGTGAGACGGGAAGGATGGTAGTGCCGTCAACAGAGATGGGAAAGTCAGGGAGAGGACAAGGTTTGGGAGGGAAGACAAGGAGCTCAGTCTTCGACATGTTGAGCTTTAGGTGGCGGGCGGACATCCAGATGGAGATGTCCTGAAGGCAGGAGGAGATGCGAGCCTGGAGGGAGGGGGAGAGAGCGGGGGCAGAGATGTAGATCTGGGTGTCATCAGCGTAGAGATGATAGTTGAAGCCGTGGGAGCGAATGAGGTCACCAAGGGAGTGAGTGTATATTGAGAACAGAAGGGGACCAAGTACTGAACCTTGGGGAACCCCCACCGTAAGAGGATGGGAGGGGGAGGAGGAGCCTGCAAAAGAGACTGAGAAAGAACGACCGGAGAGATAAGAGGAGAACCAGGAGAGGATGGAGTCTGTGAAGCCAAGGTCAGATAACGTGTGGAGGAGAAGGGGGTGGTCCAGTGTCAAAGGCAGCTGAGAGGTCGAGGAGGATTAGGACAGAGTATGAGCCGTTGGATTTGGCAAGCAGGAGGTCATTGGTGACCTTTGAGAGCGCAGTTTCCGTGGAATGAAGGGGACGGAAGCCAGACTGGAGGGGGTCGAGGAGAGAGTTGTTGTTTTTTCTTCAGGTTTTCCATGATGGACATGGGTAAGAGTTGGTTTATCTAGAAAGAGAATAAAAATCTAATCCATATTGGAGTCATAATGACCAAATATGAAGACATTTGAGGGTTCTCTATTGCTGAATTTTTGACATATATCCTAAATAATTAGGCTAAAAGGGACCTCCAGGTTTCAACTCTTCTAATTGCACAGTTACATAGCTGCACTGATTATCTAAGCATCAGCTCTGTTCAGAAGACAAGGGAGGAGAAAACGCACTTCCTGTCCTTGAAGAGTTTTCCATCTAACAAGGAAGTACCACAAATATAAAAAAATGTGCATAACAATACCACTTCACATAAACTGGATCCTTTTTTATGGAACTAGTTAAGTGCGTATTATGTTCCTGAGCGCTGTACTAAGTTTTGAGATAGATACAAACTAATCAGGTTAAACACAGTCCATGGTCCAAAAGTGGCTCACAGTCTTAATCCTCATTTTACAAATGGGGTACCTGAGATACAGATAAGTGAAGTGACTTACCCTAAGTCACACAGCAGGCAAATAGTGGAGCCAGTAATAGAACCCAGGTCTTTCTGACTCCCATACTCGTGCTCTATCTACTAGGCCATGCTGTGTCTCTGATCATTCAGAACTGAATACAATCCAGATAGTCAAAAATACAGAAAATCAATAATGTGAATGGGCTAGACCTACAAGGCATTCCCACCACTATCTGACAGTAGGCAATCAAGCAATCAATCAAAAGTATTTGTTGAGCACCTGTTTTTGTGCAGATTACTCTGCTAAATGATTGGCACAGTTGAACAGATTTCTAAAACATAATCTTCACTCTCAAGGAACTCATAGCCTAGTTGGGGGTCAGAACCAAAGAACATTACAGAAAAATAAGAAAAAGAAAAAAAGGCACATTAACAAATCCTATCATATTTATTGAGTGCTTATTGTGTGCAGAGCACAATACTAAACCCTTGGGAGATTATCGCACAACAGGGTTGGTATAAATGTTCCTTCTCACAACGAGCTCACAATCTAGAGGATATACACATATTCAAAAAGTCAAGGAACCATTTTTAGGTGTCCAAAGACACTAGGTTGTTTAAACAAAGGTGTAACAGAGTAGTATTTCTGTCAGAAATATTCTTAGCCTCGTTTGTACTGCAACAGGGGAGAGGAAGATGGTGGTAGATATTTTACTAGTCTATAGGATGGTTGATATATTTTTAAAGGGAGAGAGCAATTTCAGGTGAATAGGGAAAAGATGATCCACCTAAGGAGAAACAATCCAAATTACAATTATATGAAAATGGACTCAGAGCTATCAAGCATGGTTCAAGGGAAGAGATCTCAAAGTAGCTTGATATGTGATCTGGTTGCTCCATCTTGAGAAAGATAAAGTGGAACTGGAGAAGAGCCAGAGAAGAACAACAGAGATGATCAG